>NC_064642.1:808880724-809180724 GCF_023864345.2 Schistocerca serialis cubense
CCATAGTTCCTTGTTGTTTCTCGGTCTGACGAAGGTCACGACTTCTCCATAGTCAACCCTTTCATTATTCAGAAAGGTGTCGACGCAATTGCAGGTCCTGTGAAGTCTTGTTCCAGATTACGAAATGGCACCTTGTTGTTAGAAACAGTCGGTGCCCCCCAGGCACAAAAATTGCTGTGTACTTCACTGCTATACACCTCCCCTGTCCAGGTGGCAGTGCACCGCACTTTAAATTCATCACATGGGGTCATTTATACATGCTCCCTCGACGGACTGTGCGACGAGGAAATTCAAAACTACCTGTCTGACCAGGGTGACACAGCTGTTCAGAGTCGTGAAAAGGGTTGACACGAACATCATTCCAACCTGTACTGTCTTCTTGACATTTGACAGAGTTCAACTCCCATCGAACATAAAAGCGGGCAATGAGATAATTTCCGTTCACCCTTGCATCCCAAACCCTACGCGTTGCTATTGGTGTCAGTGGTTCAATCATACCAGCCAGTCCTGTTCCAATCCGGCCAAATGTGTTATGTGTGGTAAGGATGCCCATGAGGGTGGTTGTCCACCTCCATCCCCTCGTTGCATCCACTGTATGGGTGACCACACTGCTTCCTCTAGAGATTGCCCCATTTTTAAAGACGAAAAGCTCATTCAGGAAATAAGAGTGAAGGAATAGGTGTCGACCTTTGCTGCTCGAAAATTGTTCGCCAGTCGAAAGCCCACTGTGCCTCAGACAGGTAAATACAGCACTGTCCTTGCCTCTCCTCGGCCAACAAATGAGGCGGCCACGCAGACTTGCGACCTCACCTTTAATGCCACAGTCGTCAGATCGGCCAGCGCAAAGATCGCCCTTTCAACCTCCCCACTTTCGCCTGCCCACTCTCTGGCTCACGCTTCATCGGGTTCTGCTAAATCTCGAGCCCTCAAGTCAGACACCCGGACTTCCAGAAAAGAGCCAACTCGTGAAGATTTTTTACGTACCCCAACTTCAAAACCATCGATTCCTCCTTCATCTAGCCATCCTGTTTCCTAGAAGGCTAATAAGAAAGAGTTCCTCTCCTTCTCCGCCACGGCGTGTCTCATCTACAGCACCACCTGGCGGTAGCCGCCCTCGGCCGTCCTCTGTGTCGCCGAGGCGCACTGCTGGCGGCCGATCAACCGGCCGATCGCTGGTGGCAGGAGCTGCTCCTGAACAACCTATGGATCAGGATCTTCTGCCTTCGGCTGAATGCCGTTCCACGCTGTCGGTCGCAAGCTCCGAGCAGTCGTTGAGTTGAGGGCAACCTTGGTCATAATCTTCCGTTTTCTGTTTACTCTATGTCCATTATCCATTGGAATATCTGCGGCATTCGAGCCAATCGGGATGAATTGTTGATCCTCTTGTGATCCTGCTCGTCGGTCATCTTCTGTCTTCAGGAAACAAAGCTGGCAATCCAGCACATGGAGGACTCGTGTTTCTTCTCCATGATAGTCTCCATCATCAACCAATCCCATTAAACACTTCCTTCCAAGCTGTCGCCGTCTTTCCCTTTCTGGAACACCTTCTCTCTTTGTACTGTATACATTCCATCGTCCACACCAATGGCACGAGCTGATCTCCTTCATCTTCTTGGTCAGCTTGGGGCCTTCAATGCCCACCACCCGCTTTGGGGGATCTCCACATCCTTGTCCGCGTGGCTCACTATTGATAGACGTCATCCACCAAGTGGATCTTGTCTGCCCAACACTGGGGACCATACTTTTTCGTCTGCCTCCACGACAAATTTCTCTCATTTGGACCTTTCGGTCGGTACTGTTCCGCTAGCTCGGCGCTTTGAACGGTTCGCCCTTGCTGATACACACTCCAGTGACCACTTTCCATGTGTCCCTCGATTGCAGCCACAACTGCCATACATGCGCCCGCGACACTGAAAGTTTGCCCAAGCCGATTGGACACTTTTTTCGTCTCTAGCGACATTCGATGACCGTCACTTTCCTAGCGTAGACGATGAGGTCACTCATCTTACAGACGTTATTCTTACAGCTGCGGAAAATTCAATACCACGCACCTCCGAATTGCCCCGGCGCCCCCCAGTTCCTTGGTGGAACGAGGCATGCCGTGACGCAATACGTGAGCGGCGACGTGCTCTTCACGTTTTCAGACACCATCCTACTTTGGCCAACTGTATCCGCTATAAGCAGTTCCGTGTGCGATGCTGTCGCGTCATCCGCGACAGCAAAACGGCAAACTGGGACTTCTTTACTAGCTCATTTAACACCTTCAATCCCTCGTCGGAAGTTTGGAGTCGGATTCGACGGGTTATCTGGCCTCACTGTCGCGCATGACACATTAGTGGACCCCGTCACAATTTCTAACTCATTGGGTCAGCACTTTGCTGAGATTTCGAGCTCTTCAAATTACCCGCCAGCGTTTCTCCCGAAGAAACGTGCAGCGGAACTGAAACGTCTTGCATTCTCCTCTCAAAATAGCGAAAGCTGCAATACCGTTTTCTCCATGCGGGAACTCCAACATGCACTCTCTTCTTCTCGTTCCTCCGCCCCAGGACCGGATGGTATCCACGTCCAAATGTTGCTGCATTTATCATACCATAGTCTGCGTTACCTCCTTCGCCTTTATAATCGAATTTGGACCGACAGTACTTTTCCCAGACGATGGCGGGAAGCTATCGTCGTTCCTGTTCCGAAACCTGGAGAGGACATACATCTCCCCTTTAGCTATCGCCCCATTTCCCTCACGAGTAGCGTCTGTAAGGTTTTGGAGCGTATGGTGAATTACCATCTAGCGTGGTGGCTGGAATCCCACAGTCTCTTAACACCTGCCCAATGCGGATTCCGAAAGCATCGTTCTGCAGTTGACCATCTTGTTGCTCTCTCCACTTATATCATGAACAATTTTCTCCGGAAGCGCCATACAGTAGCAATATTTTTTGATCTGGAGAGAGCATACGATACCTGCTGGAGGACAAGCATCCTCCGCACACTGTTCTCTTGGGGCTTTCGAGGTCGGCTACCCCTTTTTCTTTGCGAATTTATGGCAGAGCGCACATTTAGGGTGCGGGTGAACACTACTCTCTCCCGTACTTTCTCCCAATAAAACAGGGTACCCCAGGGCTCCGTGCTGAGTGTTGTACTGTTTGCCATCGCCACAAATCCAATTATGGATTGTCTCCTTCCTGATGTCTCGGGCTCCCTCTTTGTGGACGATTTTGCGATATACTACAGCTCTCAACGGACCAGCCTTCTTGAACGACGTCTTCAATGATGTCTCGATCGCCTCCACTCTTGGAGCATCGAAACCGGCTTCCGTTTTACTCCCAGTAAGACCGTTTGTGTTAATTTTTGGCGACGTAAGGAGTTTCTTCCGCCCTCCTTACATCTAGGTCCTGTCAACCTTCCGTTTTCAAACGTCGCTAAATTCTTGGGTCTTATGTTTGACAGAAAACTGTGCTGGTCCTCCCACGTTTCCTATCTTTCGGCTCGCTGTCTGCGATCCCTCAACACCCTCCGTGTCCTGAATGGTACCTCCTGGGGAGCGGACCGAGTGGTCCTTCTCCGCCTCTATCGCGCCTTAGTGCGCTCGAAATTGGATTATGGAAGCATAGTCTACTCCTCTGCTCGGCCGTCTATTCTTCGGCGTCTCGACTCTATCCACCACCGTGGATTACTTTTAGTGTCTGGAGCTTTTTACACCAGCCCTGTGGAAAGCCTTTATGCTGAGACTGCTGATCCTCTGCTGTCCAATCGGCGAGCAGTCCTTCTGAGTCCATATGCTAGCCATCTGTCTTCCATGCCTGCTAATCCAGCCCATGACATTTTTTTCGAAGCCTCCTTTGATGTAGGGTATGCAGGCCACCCTTCCTCCCTACTACCACCGGGAGTCCGCTTCCGTCAACTGCTCCATTCTCTTTCCTTCTGCTTGCCTAAAACCTTCTTGACAACTTGGGGTACAGCACCGCCTTGGCTCCGTCCCCGGATTTGCCTGCTCCATGACCTTTGTCGATTTCCCAAGGATGGTACCCCTTCACTTGTTTATCATCGGGCATTTGCTGCTCTATGTGCACAAATGACGGACGCCACATTTATTTACACCGACGGCTCGAAAACATCGTTAGGTGTAGGGAGTGCCTATATTGTTGGCGACACTCCAAATCACTTTCGGCTTCCCGACCAGTGTTCGGTGTATACTGCGGAGGTTTAGCTGTTCTCCAGGCTGTCCATTACATCCGCCGCCATCAGCGGATACAGTACGTTATCTGCTCAGATTCTCTCAGCTCTCTCCTCAGTCTCCAAGCTCTTTACCCTGTGCACCCTCTGGTCCACCGGATTCAGGACTGTCTGCGCTTGCTCCACCTGGGGGGCGTCTCGGTGGCGTTCCTCTGGCTCCCGGGACACATTGGTATCTGTGGAAATGAGGCGGTCGATATTACAGCCAAGGCTGCAGTCTCTCTTCTTCGGCCAGCTATTCAATAGATTCCCTACGCCGATCTACGGAGCGTTTTATGTCGTCGTGTTGTCCATTTATGGCACGTGCATTGGTCGACACTTCCCCATAATAAATTGCGGGACGTGAAAGCTCTTCCTTGTGCTTGGGCCTCTTCCTCCTGAACGCGTCGTCGGGAGGAGGTAATTTTAACTAGACTCTGGATAGGGCACTGTCTTTTTAGCCATCAACATCTTTTAAGTGGGGATCCTCCCCCACTCTGTCCCCACTGCTCTCAGCTGTGGACGGTAAGACACCTTTTAATTGAGTGCCCCTGTTTTAATCCGTTACGCTCCCGTCTACAGCTATCGCCTGATATATCATTGATTTTAGCAGATGACACGTGCTCAGCCGACCGCGTTCTCAAGTTTATTAGTGCCAGTGAAATGACGTCAGTCATTTGATGCTTTTTTTGGGGACAACCAACCGCTTTCTGTAGTGGATTTTTAGCCTTCCTTCTGCTTTTAGTTTCTCAAATTTTATGACTCGTTCCCATTGCTGCTGGTTTTCAATTTCGGTTTTTTACTGTTTCCTAAGTCACAGACCGGGCGCAAATGACCATAGCAGTTTTGCGCCCTAAAACCAAAACAAAACAAACAAAACAAAAAAACGTGTACAGTAAATAGTCTAATTTTGTTTTCGGAGTTCCTAAGGCAGATAAAAGGATGAGGCTGAAGAATATTTCTAGGTTATTCACTAATACTGGTTCTTGTACTTTCAGAAGTTGACTTTTGTGGAATAATTTGTATCAATCTTTTGAAGAGTATGGCTCTCATCAGTCAAGGAAATCTGTGACCATATGTGCCATCCTTCGTTGTATACATTGAGAATCAGCTGAACAAATGGCCTGGTCCCTCATACTTCAACAGTTACTTAAGATTGGCCATACACACGAATTGGAGTCATCCACCTGTGATGGAGCTAATACAATTTATATCCCTACAAATTATTGCCTCAGTTTATTGGTTATAATATTGAATCATTGATAATGTAGTAATAGGGTAGGATACTTTCTTATTTTTTGAGATGCTTAGTTTTACATTTCTGTACATCAAATATTGGTACCAGTCTGCTACACTTGGATTTTTTTCCACATCCGGTTGCTTATTTCTGCAACTTCTTTCCTGACAATAATCAATCACTAATAAGTGTCGTCTGTGAAAAGTCTGAGGTTGCTATGTGTACTGTTGGTCAGCTTGCTAACATAAAACAAGGATGATGAGTGTTCCAACACTCTCCTTTTGTGCAAGCCAGGGGCTACTTTTACTTGGTTTGATGAGTCTCCTTCCAAAATTTCATAGTTCATTTACCTAGTGCATCAATTTATCATATGATTGAATGCTCATACAGATTTTTCATTAAAGTCACCTTCTTAAGCTCTGCAACAATTATCACAAAAGTGCCTACTATCCAATGGGCAAGTAATAAATTTGTCTTTTAGTACTACACTCGGATTTGCTTGAACCAAGTGTGCTAACCTATGGAATGTGGAGACAGATAGTTCCTTTTTACACTCATGTCAAAGGGCCTCTTCCAGCTAGTGTCAGTGGTGTTGGGGAATGGAAATGAAGTGGGAAGGTAGAGGCAGATGAAAGAACACACTGCCTATACTGTCCAAATGCTGTCTTGGCTTGCTGTCTATTGTTTGACACCACATCTGTATGGTAACAGTTAATTTTCTTTCATAACCCTAATAAATAGTATGATATGTAACCTCTTCTGTTAAAATCAAGTGGTTTCCAGAGTATAAATGTAGATGTATTGCAGTATTTCTGATAGTGATTTGCACTCAAATTTTGTTCATTTACGTTTATTAAAGTCCCGAACTTTTGTTCTTTCAGGAAAGGCGGTCTTCTGATTCATCAGATTTTCGAAGAAAGAGGAGGAGATCTGATGATGCAGGTAAGCTGTTTACATCCCACTGCAATCTGTTTGTTGTGAGAATTGTGTAAAATTTGGTCTTCCAGATTGTGATTCTCCATTACATACATGCCTCCTACCACCCACTTGATAATTCAACTACTGTCTCAGAAAGAAACAAGCATAAACGTTGTAAAAAGTCCATATTTGGCATTTCATTTAGTGACTGTCTGCCTTCAAGGAATCAGAGGTCACTATAAGTGGAAAAAAAAATAGCAGAATTTTCTAGAGCACAAGAATTCACTTTTATGTTTGGCATTTAATACTTTGTTCATCTAAAGTCACCCTTGGTAGTCTATATATTTGCTGGTGGTTACTTGACACCATTCCTTGTTGATTTGCCCATCCAATAACACTATCTACACACTACATCTGAATCTATACTCTGCGAGCAACTGTGAAGTTCATGGCAGATGGTGCATCCCATTGTACCAGTTATTAGGGTTTTTACTTGTTCCATTCACATACAGAGTGCAAGAAGAATAATTGTTTGCATGTCTCCATGCATGCTTTAATCAATTTAACCTTCTCCTTGCAATCCCTGTGGGAGAAATACATAAAGGGGTTGTAGTACATTCTGAGTGTCATCATTTGAATCCAGTTCCTTATACTTCACAAGTAAGCTTTCTTAGGATAATTTGTCCATCTTCAAGAGTCTGCTACTTCAGTTTTGTCAGCATCTCTGTGACACTCCCACAGATTAAACAAACCGGTGACTATTTGTGCCACTAGTCTCTGTACACATTGAGTATCACCTGTTGGCCCTAATTGATGTGGGTCCCATACACATCAGTAATATTCTTGCATGGGTTAGGAGAGTGATTTGCCAGCAATCTCCTTTGTAGACTGATTGCATTTCCCTAGTATACTACCAATAAACTGAAATCTGCTAGCAGCATTACTCACAACAGAAATTCTGACTATTGATGTGATAGTCATAGGACGTTAAGTTTTTCATTTTGTGAAGTGCTCAGTATTTCATTTCTCAACATTTAAAACAAGATGCCATTTTCTTGCACCAGCTCTAAATCTTGACATGATGAAACTGAAGATTGTCACTTATGCCACACTGTACTTCATTACAATGAGGTGACATTTCATGGGATAGTGATATGCATGTATATAGATGGCGGTAGTACTGCTTATGCATGGTATAAAAGGCCAGTGCATTGGCTGAGCTGAGCTGAGCTGAGCTGTCGTTTTTGCTCAAGTGGTTCATGTGAAATGGTATAAGGCATGATTGTGAGCATGACAGTAAGAGACTTCAAACACTGATTGCAGTTGGAGCTAGACATGCTAGTCATTCCATTTTGGAAATCATTTAGGGATTCAATAGTAAAAGATTAATGAGAGAGCAGCACAGAGTTGTCATTGCTGACACAGGCAACACTGTGTGAAATAACTGCAGAAATCAATGTGGGATGTGTGACAAATGCATCCATTAGGACATTAATTAGCTATGCCAGCAGATTACTGATTAGGACATGTTTGCTAACAGCATGGTGTGGCCTGCAGCACCCCTCCTGGGCTAGTGACCATATAAGTTGCACACTAGATAATTGGAAAACTGTGGTCTGGTCAGATGAGTCCAGAATTCAGTTGGTAATAGCATGTGGTAGGATTATTATGTGATGCAGACTCCACAAATCCATGGATCCAAGTTGTCAACTAGGAACTGTGAAAGCTCATGGTGGCTCCATGATAGTAGAATGGGTTCTCTGGTCTAACTGAACCGATTATTGATTGGAGATGGTTTTGTTTGGCTACTTGGAGACCATCTGCAGTCATTTATGGACTTCATATTCCAATACAATAAAAGAATTTTTATGGATGACAGTGTGCCATGTTAAACATTTTGGTCAATTTTAATGAAGGATTTTTCCACCCATATTGTCAGACATGAACCCCATTGAACATTTATGGGGCATAGAGAGGTCATTTCATGCCTAAAATCTTGCACTGGCAACCCTTAGATTTATGGATGGCTGTAGAAGAAACATGGCTCAATATTTCTGCAGGGGTTTCTAATGACTTGTTGAATGATGCTATGTTGAGTTGCTGCACTATACCAGACAAAGTAAGTCTGACGCAACAGTAGGAGTAATCCCACGACATTTGTCATGTTCCAGCTAAATGCATCACCTGCAAAAATGAGAGATCACTGCTAGTAACGTCTACAAGGTCATTAATATAAAAACATAGAGCCCCAACTAACTTCCCTGTGCCACACCCAAAGTTACCTCAACATCTGTTCATGACACAAGCCATGTCCTCCCTCCAAAAGAAGTTAATCCAGTCAAATCTTTTGCATGATATCCCCTAATGATTGTACTTTGGTAACAATCAGATGCAAGTTAAGGTTCAGGTGAGTGTTATCAGAATGTGTGTGATTGACATGGAGATCATTCTGCTAGGGGTACCTCATTATATTTGAGCTGAGAATATGTTTTAACATTCAACAACAAATCAATGTCATGAATATTGGACATAAGTTTTGTGGACCAATTCTACTACCCTTCTTCTAGACAGGTGTGACATAGACTTCTGGGCACTGTTTTTTCTTCCTGGAGTCTAAGATTGATGATAGTAAAGAGGGGCTAATTCGGCTCCAAATTCAGTATAGTATCATCAATGGATTCCACTGGGCCTGGAGCTTCATTCAGTTTTAATAATGTAAGCTCTTACTCAACACCACTGACACCAGTACTTATTTCCCTCATCTTTTTATTGGTAAGTGGACAATGATTCTTTCCAGATCAAATTTTCCTTTTTGTTGTATTATTGACACTCGAATTAAATTTAACTTTTCCAAAAGTAGCTCACTGCACCAGTGACCCAAATCACTGCCTTGAGTTACATATAACCCAGAGGCTCAGTTCAGAAGAAAAAGCTTTGATTCATGTGGAAGACATCAGAGGACTCAATTATTTGTCAAAGAAAATTTTTTGAAATGGGAATTTTGCAGCCAAGTGTGATATATCCTGGAAGAAGATCCATCATATCTACTGTCATCTCAACACACAGCTTTTCATCGCCAACTTTTGCAGTTCAGTGGGCAGTCGTTTTGCTGGTTTGTGTCCTCAGAATGGGACTGGCTGTTCATGTCACACACCAACTTACCTAATAACCAGTGTTCAGCTTCCTGTGTCAGAATGAAAACTGTAAACTTTCATGAAGGATGAATGCCTGTGAGTTCCTGGTGATCAGAGTGGGCTGTTTGAATGTGTGTCAAAATTACAGTTGCGAAAACACTCTGTACTGCATGAGCTGAGGTGCCCTGACCACCCAAATCTCCCTGTTGTGCACTAGGCCCTCCTCTCTGTATTGTAATTATTGCCTCTGCTTTTCTGTGATAACTGGCAGTTCTTTCCTCTATAATCATATAATGCTCTTCTGTGCTGAATTCTTACAGAGCATGTTTTGCAAGTTCATACCACCAAAAGTTTGTACACCATTAAGATTTGTAGTGTGGCATATTAGACTGGTCAAGGGTAATTTTTAATTCCAGAATGGTGTTGCGTGTTGCTGAACTACAGATTACTTGTACTGACAGTATGTTCAGTTAGATAGCTGCCATCCCCTCTTACTCATCTTGGTCACACTGACATTGTACATGAAGTGACTCACAATTCCTCTTTATATCCTGAAGACCTTGGTAAGGACATGATAGATGAGCACTCTACTCCCAAACATATCTCGTGTACCACTCGTGACTCTAATCCTTCAGTCACTTGTTAAGGAATGTTCCCAGTATTACCACAGACAGGACAACTTAACTGCATTCCTAGTCTTGGCTCTGGCATCTTCTCTCTTTCCCAAAGTGGAAATTTGCCACCTGACATATTAAGTAACCTGGTCCATTGTTATGCCATACTTCCTCCCAGCCCCTTTCCACATCAATCATCTGCCTGTGGAAGAACCAAATGCAAGGCTAGCCATATGCAGCAATACAACTGATAATATTACAGCTCATTTAGAGGAATTTACCATGCTTTAGAGTCATATCTCACCCTATCAGAGGCAGGGCCATCCATAAAATCAAAATGTATTCCAGCTCTACTGTAACTTCTGTATGATATTTTACCGGAACTGGCACATGATGACCATCTCAAATCGCAGTGAAGAGCACAATTGACTACCCATGGGCAGAATGTGCTGCCAAGAAAGAGATGCTCAGCTACTACCTGGCTTCATGACCCACAGCATATGGGTTCCCAGAATTCCGACTTCACCACTGCCATTGTCTCCAATATCAGATTATCTGATTGAAGTTCATGGGAGTTGCCTTATATCATACCTTTGTCCCACAAGCCTCAATCATCACTTGCTCCTGTCCCATGCACACAGACATATCCACCCCTGCCCTGTTTCTTGTATTTCATTCTCTTCACTTAAACTTTCTCTCCAACTTCGTCCTTCCATTTTCTGCCCCCCCACCACACTTTGTCCCATCACACTCATCCACACTAAGCTGTGTACCACATGCGACTTCCCCACTCTGCCAATGGCTGGAGCACATATGGGCTGTTCCATTTCGATTTGGAAAACAGAAAACATTATTTTTTGTGTGAGTTCATTTTAGTGTAACCTAACATGAACATTGAGTTAATCTTCTACAAACTCACAGCTGTCATAAGTAGCCACTTTGTTTCTTTGAATCACAGTTACTATAATAAAATAAAAACACATTATTCTAAGACTTCTCTGAACCTGTTTCAAGTGAAATTCTCAAACACAATTCAAAATGAAAGTAATATTGTATAGTTTTGGTATTTTTGTGCTAGTTAAAGAACTTACACAAATTTAATTTTCAATACAGTTAATCTTTTTCTGAAAACGAGATTTAACTTGGAATAAAAAGTACTTTGTGCCATTCAGCATTGATATAAAAAAAGTATTACTGAACATTTTGTGGTACCTTCAATGGAGAGTTACAGGAAACATAAAAAAAAAAAAATTTGAAATAGATGCAAAACCTTATGGTTGCGCTATGCCATATTACAAAACACCCATGAATCATGATGCCATTGTTGATAGACTGCTAATCGTTTCACAGTGTGAAGATGCTGACAACTGGGATGCTATGACCAAGAATAAAAGACTGTTTTTGTTCCCATGAACCAAGGCTGGGCAGGATGAGCAGGAAAGAAAGGAAAGTCAGGGAGTACAAGACCATGGACAAACTGACCTACACTGAGGCTAAGAGAAAATTTGAACACCTGCTTCCTGTCTTAAGCCACCAGTACAACAGTTCTGGCATGATCAGCTCCGACAACCCAGGTCACCTCTCAGAGCCGGAAGACTACACCTGCTCCTGCGATGGTGGGAGAATTTTCTTCCCTGTTGATCCTGCACCACCTACTTTAGGAGCAACACCCCCCCCCCCAACCATTGGGGACATCTGTCCCCAATTCTAAGCCAGAGAAGTGTAAGTCTTCTTCAGTTCCTTTCGCTAGGATGGGGTCCTGTGGGTCACTCCCTTCCCAGCTTTCTTCTAGTGGGAAAGATGACACCCACCAGTGGCTGAAAAGCCCAAAAGCAGCAGGTCATATGGCTTCAGTCCCAGAGACTGAGCCAGTGAAGTCCTCCCGACCAGAGGAACCCAAGGAGCTGTGAGAGAATTCCAACAAGAAGCCTCCTAATGCCAAGGAAATTGCAGTGTCACCCACACCATCGCTACCTACAAGCTGTGTGACTGAGGATGGGATGGAAAATTTCGGCGTCTGCTGAGGACCTAGATCTCGCCATACCCTCACACTACAGATATAGACTGTGCAGGCCATAAATCGGTGGCAGCAGGTGACTATGAGGCGTAAACTGCCTCATTAAATGTTGCTTCCCAGTCTCATGTCATCCTCCAGTGAAATTGCGGCAGTTTTTTCAACCGGATGGCTGAGCTATGGTGACTGTTAAGCTTTACACCTGCTATCTGCATTGCCCTCCAGGAAAACCTAGTTCCCAGCAATGTGGACGCCTGTACTAAGTGGCTATAAGGGATATTAAAAGAACTGTAGCAACTGTAATACTGTCTGGTGGAGTTTGCGTCTGTCCTAAACTCATTCTGTAGTGACACTGTGCCCCATTACACCCCTCTTGAAGCTACGGCTGTCAGAATGATGACACAGGAAATAACTATCTGTAATATATATCTTCCTCCAGAGGGTGCAGTACCCTTGAATGCATTAGCTGCACTGATTGAACAACTCCCTAAACCTGTCCTACTTTTGGGAGATTTTAATGCCAATAACCACTTGTCAGGTGATACCAAGATTACTGGCCGAGGCAGAGATGTCGAAACTTTACTGTCGCAATTCGACCTCTGCCTCTTAAATACTGTGACCACCACACATTTCAGTGTGCCTCATGTTAGTTACTCAGCCATTGACTTATCAATTTGGAGCCCAGGACTTCCCCCATCTATCCACTGGAGAGCGTATGACGACCTATGTGGTAGTGACCACTTCCCCATCTTCCTGTCACTGCCCCAGTGTCAGGCACATGGACGCCTGCCCGAATTGGCTTTGATCAAGTGGGGAGCTATCGCCTCTACTGTCACTGCTGAATCTCCCCCACATGGTAACATTGATGTGATGGTTGAGCAGATGACTAGCACAATTGTTTCTGCGGCAGAAAACGCAATCACTCGCTCTTTAGGGTGCCCAAAGTGTAAGGAAGTCCATTGGTGGTCGCTGGAAATCGCTGAAGCAATGAAAGAGAGTTGGCGAGCTCTACAGCGGCATAAGCGGCACCCTTCCCTGGAGCACCACACAGCCTTTAAACGTCTCACTATGCCGGGCACTATGCCGGGCACTATGCCGGGCACTATGCCGGGCACTGTGCCGGGCACTATGCCGGGCACTGTGCCGGGCACTGTGCCGGGCACTGTGCCGGGCACTGTGCCGGGCACTGTGCCGGGCACTGTGCCGGGCACTGTGCCGGGCACTGTGCCGGGCACTGTGCCGGGCACTGTGCCGGGCACTGTGCCGGGCACTGTGCCGGGCACTGTGCCGGGCACTGTGCCGGGCACTGTGCCGGGCACTGTGCCGGGCACTGTGCCGGGCACTGTGCCGGGCACTGTGCCGGGCACTGTGCCGGGCACTGTGCCGGGCACTGTGCCGGGCACTGTGCCGGGCACTGTGCCGGGCACTGTGCCGGGCACTGTGCCGGGCACTGTGCCGGGCACTGTGCCGGGCACTGTGCCGGGCACTGTGCCGGGCACTGTGCCGGGCACTGTGCCGGGCACTGTGCCGGGCACTGTGCCGGGCACTGTGCCGGGCACTGTGCCGGGCACTGTGCCGGGCACTGTGCCGGGCACTGTGCCGGGCACTGTGCCGGGCACTGTGCCGGGCACTGTGCCGGGCACTGTGCCGGGCACTGTGCCGGGCACTGTGCCGGGCACTGTGCCGGGCACTGTGCCGGGCACTGTGCCGGGCACTGTGCCGGGCACTGTCTCAGAGAATTACCCCCCAGCCTTTTGCACACTCAAACGGCTGCTGGAAGGGAACGCCCCCTTTCACTACACGCAGCAGTGTATCCTATAACACCCAATTTACGGAGTGGGAGTTGCTCGGTGCCCTTGCACATTGCCCCGACACAGCTCCTGGGTCTAGTCGGATCCACAGCCAGATGATAAAACCTCTCATCTGACTACAAGCGACATCTTCCAGTCATCTTCAACCAGATTTTGTGCGATGGTGTCTTTCTGTCGCAATGGCGGGACAACACTACCATTCTGGTGCTCAAACCCGGTAAAAACCTGCTTGATGTGGATAGCTATTGCTCCATCAGCCTCACCAACGTTCTTTGTAAGCTGCTGGAACATATGGTATGTCGGCAGTTGGGTTGGGTTCTGGAGTCACGTGGCCATTAACGGCCTAGCAGCAGCTGTCTGGCCCTCAGACTCACCTTCTCTATATGCAGACGACTTTTGCATTTCGTACTGCTGCTCCAGTACTATTGCTGCTGAGCAGCGCCTCCAGGGGACCATCCATAAGGCGCAGTCACAGGCTCCAGCCCACAGCTTCCAGTTTTCACCCGCAAAGTCGTGCGTCATGCACTTCTGTCGGAGTTGTATCATTGACCTGGAACCCGCACTTTACCTTATTGACGATCCAATCACTGTAGTGGTGACATATCAGTTTCTAGGATTGGTTTTCAATGCTCGATTGACTTGGCTCCTTCATCTTTGTCAGCTTAAGCAGAAGTGCTGGCAGCACCTCAATTCCCTCTGTTGCCTGAGCAACACTATTTGGGATGCAGATCGCTGTACACTGCTGCAGCTCTACTGAGCCCTTGCCCAATCCCGAATTGACTATTGGCGTGTGGTTCATGGTTCTGAAACGACTTCAGCATTGCAATTACTCGACCCTGTGCGCCACTGTGGGGTTTGATTAGAGGCAGCTTTTAGAATGAGTCCGGTGACCACCATACTGGTGGAGGCTGGTGTCCCTCCACTGCAGATCAGACGTGCGCAACTGCTCACCAGTTACACAGCACACATTCATAGTTGCCCTGACCATCGGAATTACCATCTCCTTTTCCCATCCGTGGCGGTGCATCTCCCACATCAGTGGCCCAGATCGAGTCCAACGTTCGTGGTTTGCGTGCGGTCCCTTCTCTCTGAACTGGAGTCCTTCCCTTTACCACCTCTACTTGCGGTCCATTCACGTATACTTCCCCCCCCCCTCCCCCCCCCCCCCCGCAGGGGTCCACAACTCTTTTGTGGATACGTGCGTGGCGAGCACGGGGCCCCAAGCCATTGCAGCCTTCTTTCTCTCCCGGGCTGCATTTCCTTTCCCTTCCCCTCCTTTCCCCTCCATGCTCCTTTCCCCTCGCCCTCTCCTCTCCCTCTATTGGTGTCCTTGCTTATGTTGGCCCCCGCTATCCTCCTGGTTCTGTTGGTTTTACACTCCGGCTTTGTTGCGTAATCATCTCCTCCTTTTGGCATTCCTTGGTCCCCCTCTGGGGTTTGACCTCCATTACAAAATTTCTCCTCCGTAGTGTTAGCCATTTGGGGAAGAGCACCTTACCTAGTGTCTCCGACGTGCGCCCTCCTAGTACATTCCACCTTTTCTTTCACATCGTTGTGTGATGCTAGGGTGCATAGCCAGCACGGTAGCCAGCCCGTGTGGTGGGGTCGCTATGTACCCTTTTGGTTGAGCCCCCTGAACACAAAGGGATCACACTTCTGATACCTGAGCTGTGACCTCCTCATGCATGCCTTGGAGTGGTTGCTCGTCATTCTGGAGCATCGGAACTCCCGGCAATGGCCGCCGTGCCAGACGGCCCTTGCTGTGGCTGGGTGGCGCCCGTGAGGAGAGCCCCTGATCGGAGTGTGTGGTATCAGGGCAGACGCTATGCAGATGAAACGCATACGGGTCCAAAACTCTGGCCATTCTTCTGCGGCCGTCTCTCTGCGTGGTACTGATTCCTCAAGTGCTGCTTCTCTTGCCCCTTCGGCCTTCCCTTACATGGCTACCCCCTGGGAAGAGGGTCAGGCCCGTCGTCTAGGGGCAAAACCTTTCCCCTGTTATCTAGTTTGCACCAGGACTGATGGAGATACTTTCACCAGTGTCAAACCTTTATTCTTTGTGGAACACATTGAAGACAAGTTTGGCGAAGTGGACTCCCTGAGCAAGATGTGGTCGGGTTCGTTGCTGATAAAAACTGCTTCAGCTGCCCAATCTGCGGCCCTTCGTGCCTGTACCCATCTTGGCACAATTTCTGTGCCCATTATCCCTCACCAGTCTCTAAATATGGTACAAGGTGTGATTTTTCACAGGGACCTCATCCTTCAAACTGATGAGGAACTTCGGGACAATCTCGGACGGCGGGGTGTTCACTTTGTTCAGCGTGTTCAGAAGGGTCCTAAAGATAATCATATTGATACTGGTGCCTTTATCCTGGCCTTTGAAGGGGATACCCTTCCTGAGAAAGTTAAGATTATGGTCTATCGCTGTGATGTGAAGCCGTACATCCCCCCTCCTATCAGGTGTTTTAAGTGCTTGCGTTTTGGCCACATGTCGTCTTGCTGTTCCCAGGACCCTCTCTGTGGTGACTGTGGACGTCCACTCCATGAGGGGAGTCTTTGTGTTCCCCCTCCTGTATGTGTAAATTGTCATGGTAGTCATTCTCCACGTTCACCAGATTGCCCAGTATATAAGAAAGAAAAAAAGATACAGGAGTATAAGTCCCTCGATCGTTTAAGCTACACAGAGGCCCGTAAGAAATATGCACGACTGCACCCTGTGTCCATGACATCTAGTTACGCCTTGGTTACATCTTCACCCCTTCCTCCCCCTTCCTTACCCCCATCCCGGACCCCTCTCCTCCCCCCCTCCCCTGCGGCTCCCATACCTTCTCCTATGGGCACTGCTCCCCCTACCCAGCCGGAGAAGTGTTCCACTCCTTCGGCGTCTGCCGGTCAAGGGCGCCTCTCCCGGGATGCCCCTTCCCGGCACCTTCCAGGTCAAAGGTCTGCTGCCGCATGGCGACCGCAAGAGCCGCGGTCTGTCGGCCCCCAGGTCGCCCGGTCTCTTTCTGTTCCTGATCTTGCTGCAGCTGGCTCCTTTATGCCACACAGCCCTCCTCGATTTCAGCCTGAAAAGAAGAAGAAACATAAGTCCCGGGACAAAGAGCCTCTGGTGTCACCGGAGGTCCCTTCCCCGACTTCACAACCGGATTCTGACCTGTCGTTCATGGATGTCGCCCCCTCCTTGTCGGTGAAGGGTGGGGACCCGGCGGTATGACTGGATTTAGCGTGTTCAGCCCTCATTTAAACCATCGTTCTGTGGTTCTCCAATGGAATTGTAATGGATACTATCGTCACCTTCCGGAATTGCAATCCCTTCTTTCGTCCTACTCTGCAGCTTGCGTTGTTCTCCAGGAATCTCATTTTACTGATGCTCACTCACCGACCCTCCGTGGGTTCCGTGTTTTCTGTCGAAATCGGGTCGGACCCTTGCGGGCTTCTGGTGGCGTTTGTACGTTGGTCCGTACAGACATTGGTAGCACGTGGATTCCTCTCCAAACTGCATTGGAAGCGGTTGCTGTTAGGGTCCACTTAGACTCTGCAGTCACAGTTTGCAATCTTTATCTCCCTTCTGACAGGACTCTTACACCTGCTGCCTTAACCACCCTTCTTCAGCAACTTCCTCCTCCCTTCCTCCACCTTGGGGATTTTAATGCTCATCATCCTTTGTGGGGCAGTGCCTTTCCATCTAGACGAGGTCTTCTTATAGACCAATTTATTGCAGACCACGACCTGTGCCTTCTTAATGATGGCTCCCCTACTCATTTCAGTGCCGGTCATGGTACCTTTTCTGCCATTGATCTTTCTCTTTCTCCTCCCTTCATTACACTGGTCGCCACACGACGACCTTTGTGATAGTGACCATTTCCCGTTGATTATCACGCTCCCTTCCCGCTCCCCGATGGACAGGATACCTCGTTGGTCTTTCCACCGCGCCGATTGGCCTCTATACACTGCACAGGTCGAGTTTTCTCCCTCTTTGTCGGGTTGTATTGATGACGTCCTACGTGACGTGTCTGACGCGATTGTTCGCGCTGCTAACCTTGCTGTCCCGCGCTCATCTGGACCATTTCATCGCCGGCAAGTCCCGTGGTGGAGTACAGCCATTGCCATTGCCATCCGTGATCGCCGTCGAGCTATGCAACACTTTAAGAGGCACCCATCCATCGCCAGCCTTACCACCTTTAAACGCCTCCGTGCTAAAGCCCGTTATTTAATCAAACAGGGTAAGCGGATATGTTGGGAACGATTCGTTTCTTCCCTTGGTTCTACTGTCCCTATGTCACGGGTATGGGCTACACTTCGTTCTCTCCAAGGTTGCCATCGGCAGTCCACCCTCCCAGGCCTTCACCTCCCAGATGGCATTTGTACGGACCCATTAGTTCTTGCAGAACATCTTGCGACCCATTTTGCAGTGGCATCAGCGTCGGCCTCCTATCCAGCTGCTTTCCTTCATCAAAAACAGCGAGCTGAAGCTTCCACATTATGTTTCACCCCTTGTGAGTCAGAAACTTACAACGAACCTTTTACTGAATGGGAATTTCTTTCTGCTCTATCTTCTTCTCATGATACGGCCCCTGGCCTGGATTCCATTCATAACCAACTGCTTCAACATCTCAGTGTTCCACAACGGCAACATCATCTTCGGGTGTTTAACCGTATCTGGCTCCAGGGTGACTTCCCTTCTCAGTGGAGGGATAGCATTGTGGTTCCTGTCCTTAAGCCTGGTAAGAACCCCCTATCTGTTGACAGCTATCGGCCAATTAGCTTGACCAATGTTGTTTGTAAGTTACTTGAACGGATGGTAGCCCATCGGCTCAATTGGGATCTCGAATCTCGGGATCTATTGTCGCCTTACCAGTGTGGCTTTCGAGAGGGATGGTCTTCAATCGATCATTTACTTAGCTTGGAATCAGTTCGGCAGGCTTTTTCCCAGCGCCGCCATTTGGTTGCAGTGTTTTTTGACCTTCGCAAGGCCTATGACACGGCCTGGCGCCATCACATCTTACTTACCCTTCATCAGTGGGGTCTTTGGGGCCCACTCCCGATTTTTATCCGCCAGTTCCTGATCCATCGGTCATTTAGAGTTCGAGTTGGTACTGCTTTTAGTTCTCCACGGACCCAGGAGACGGGCATCCCACAGGGTTCTGTCTTGAGTGTCCTTCTTTTCCTCATTGCTATCGATGGACTTGTGGCCTCTGTCGGTCCCTTTGTCGCCCCTGCCCTGTATGTGGATGATTTCTGCGTTTGGGTTAGTTCCTCCTCGATGGCATCTGCAGAGCGGCAGCTCCAGGTAGCTATATGGCGTGCCTCTGCATGGACCCTCTCACACGGGTTTCAATTCTCTCCTATAAAATCGCGAGTGGTCCAATTCTGTCGCCGTACTACGATCCACCCTGATCTAGAGCTCTATCTCGCTGCCCAACGATTGCCTGTGGTCCCACAGTTTCGTTTCCTGGGTCGTCTTTTCGACAACAAGCTCACTTGGCTGCCCCATATCAGACTCCTGAAGGTAGGATGTTTCCGTAAACTCAATGTCCTTCGCTTCCTTGCCCACTCGTTTTCGGGTGCGTACCGTTCCCTCCTCCTCCGTCTTTATCGTGCTCTAGTTCTGTCTCGCTTGGACTATGGTTGTCAAGTTTATGGTTCAGCTGCTCCTTCCACACTGCACGTGCTGGATCCAGTCCACCATCGTGGTATCCGTTTAGCCACCGGTGCCTTCCCTACTAGCCCTGTTGATAGTCTCCTGGTTGAAGCTGGGATCCCCCCCTTTCTGTTCGGCGGTCACAGCTTCTGGTGTCTTATGCACTCACTATCCGTTCCTCTCCCACTCATCCTTCCTATTCTATCCTCTTCCCAGACCATGGACGTCACTCACCCGACTCCCGCCCTCGGGTGGGTTTACCGGTTGGGCTGCGCCTTACGTCTCTTTGCCATGATTTTCAGCTTCCTTCTTTGTCCTGTCTTCCTCGCTCCCTCCCCTCCACCCCTCCTTGATTAGTTCCTCGGCCTCGACTTCGGATGGATCTCCGCTGCGGTCCGAATGATTCCATCCCCCCCGGTGGTGTTCCGTTCCTTTATCCGCCAAATTTTGTGGGAGTTTCGGGATGCTGTTGTTTTTTACGCTGATGGCTCTAAATCTGCTGATCGTGTTGGGTATGCCTTCACGTCCTCTGTTGGAACGGAAAGTCATCTGCTGCCACCTACATGTGGGGTGTTTACTGCGGAATTGATGGCAATTTCACAGGCCCTTACCTTTATTAAACAGTCCCAACACAACCGCGTTTTGTTATGCACGGACTCGATGAGTGGCCTTCTTGCTATTGACTGGTGTTTTTCGCGCCATCCCTTGGTCTCTGCCATCCATGACCATCTCGCTGATATTCACCGTGCTGCTTGTTCCATTGACTTCCTTTGGGTCCCTGGACATGTGGGTATACTGGGAAATGAGCTCGCTGATCGTTTGGCTGGGGAAGCAGTTACTTACCCTCCGTTTTCTGTAACACCACCTGCAGCGGATTTACGGCTTCACATCAAATCCCACTTCGCACAGTCATGGGCCAATTCTTGGGAGGCTACTCCCCTGTCTAATAAACTTCGTGCAATTAAGGTGGCACCAGGGCCGTGGCGTTCTGCCTTTCGCCTATCCCGAAAGGACTCGACCACACTGTGTCTTCTCCGCATTGGCCATACCAGGCTTACCCATGGTTTTCTTTTGCGTGATGAGCCACCCCCACTATGTGGTTGTGGAGCCTTCCAGTCAGTAGCCCACATTTTGGTTGAATGCCCCCTTCTTTTGGCTCTGCGTGCTAAGTACAGACTCCCCCGCACTTTACCTTTAATGTTGGCTGACGATTCCTGGATGGTCTCTCTGGTTCTCGGTTTCCTCCGGGAGAGTGGTTTTTATTCTCAGTTTTAAGGTTTTTAATCTCTCTCTGGTGTTGGGGCAGGGCGGTGACTGTTTGGGTGCCTCCCACTGTAAGCAGTGTTTGGAGATTCCCGATTCCCCTCCCCTCCCTGACCGACATCCTCTTTTCTTCCCCTTTTACTCTATTTTTACCCTTTTTTTCCGGCTTGGTTAGTCTTTTTATTCCCATACGTACTTTCTACATTCTAGCAGCTGTACCTTTTCGTCACAGTTGGTCTTTCCTATGCTGCTTCAGCATAGTGTTCGTTCTCTTGCTGACTTCCCTCTTTTTGTTTTTTACCAATGACAACATGACTGCCCTTTTACGTTTTACCTTTTTCCGTTTTATTTTTCTGACTATACTGAGATGTCCCATTAGCGGAATGGAGCCTATCTGAAACAAGGGACTGATGGCCTTGCTGTTTGGTCCCTTAAACCCCAACCAACCAACCAACCAACCAACCAACCAACGTATACCTCCATGGTATATGCCTTGACCACAGCTTCATCTGGACATTTTTCATGGCCCTAAGGACTCCATTAACCCTGCCGCTCTCCGCGGCCACTTCCTCTCGATTCTTGACGAGTTAGGGGGCTCTGAAGTGGTTTACACCAACAGCTCAATGGCTGATGGTCACGTACGCTTCACATATGTTCATGGAGGACATGTTGAGCAGCACACCTTGCCAGTTGGCTGCAGTGTTTTCACTGCAGTGCTGGCGACCATATATCGTGCTCTTGAGTACATCCACTCGTGCCCTGGAGAGTAATTTCTCCTGTGTACTGACTCACTGAGCAGCCAGCAAGCTATCGACCAGTGCTACCCTCTCCATTCTCTGGTAGTGTCCATTCAGGAGTCCATCTATTCCCTGGAACAGTCCCACCATCCCGTGGTGTTTGTGTGGACCCCAGGACACGTCGGAATCCCTGGCAACGAAATTGCCGACAAGCTGGCCAAACAGGTGACGCAGAAATCACTTCTGGAGATCAGTATCTCTGAAGCTGACCTGCATTCTGTCTTACACTGCATGGGTTTTCCGGCTTTGTGTGATGGAATAGCATAACAGCACACACAACAAAACTGTGTGTCATTAAGGAGACAATGAATGTGTGGAAGTTATCCATGCAGGCCTCTCACAGGGAGGCAGTTGTCCTCTGCTGGCTCCTCATTGGCCAAATGTGGCTAACGCATGGTTACCTACTCTGTTGTGAGGACCCACCTCAGTGTCACTGTGGCTCCCAAATGACAGTCGTCCCTCTTGCTGGACTGCCCACTTTTAGCCGCTCTGCGGTAGACTTCTAACTTTCCCAGCACGCTGTCTTCAGTGTTGGGTGACAATGCCTCCACATCAGCTTTAGTTTTAAGTTTTGTCCATGAGAGTGGGTTTTATACTTCTATGTAGGTTTTAGCACATGCCCTTCATCCCTCAGTGTCCTCCAACCTAATGGTTTTAGGGTGGAGGTTTCAATGTATTGTGGTGTGTCTGACTTTCCCTTTTTATTCTCGTGGTTGGCAAGCCACTGTAATTTGCTTTCATGTTTTACTCCCTTCTGTTTCTAGCTTCTCTCTCTTTTCTTGTTCTCTTTTGTTCTTTTTAGTATTCGTTGCCTTCCCTTTGTTCTTGTGGCTTTTCTTTTCTTTCCATTTTGTGTTATATGTTTCGTCCATTTTATTCTCACCCTTGTGGCATTGTTTTATTAGGAACAAATAAGTGACCTTGTAGTTTGGTCCCTTATCCCACCTGTAAATCAACTATCATCTGTCTCATACGTATTCACACCATATGGAATAGTTCTGTTTCATTACGGCTGCTCTCCCAAGGCTGTTAGTAGTTATGACAAGATGTTGTCCATTCCATGAACCTTGTTTTGACTCAGATCCTTCAGGTCCTTGATGTATCATATCTCCCATCTCATTTTTGTCCACATCCTCTTCCATTTCTATAACATTGCCCTCAGGTTGACGTCCTATGTACAGATCGTCTATATACTCTCAGCTTTTTCTTTATTATTTAAAAATTTCTGTCTATCTCGGTTCTTGATATTCATACTTCTGCTTCTGTTACCTCCAAAGGCCTCTTCAGTTTCCCCTAGTGACATCTCCTTCTGGATCCTTAAATTTGGACTGTAGCCTTTCTTGCTTAGCAATTTGTTACTGCCTGTCACTCATTGACTTTTATTCACTTTTGCATGCTTCATTTGCTGCATTTTTATATTTTTTCAACAACTGAATTCTGATCTCCTGTGTTGTCAAATGATTTATACTGAGCCTTTTCTTTTCACATAATTGGTCCTCTTCTGCCTTCATAATTCCAGCTCTCAAAGCTACCCATTGCTCTGCTACTGCGGTAATGGGCAATATCATTGGCTTTGGGGCCATTCTTGTGTAGGCAGAGGTTAGCAGAGGGTCACAGTTCTTAAATGATAGCATGCAATAGTTTAATTTGCATTTCAAGAAAGTTATAAATTGTTACAAAAAATTCTGACTGTATTGGCAGGCCTCACAAAAACCACTGGTGGGCTGCTAGCCCACATTTGTCTTATTGTGTTCCTGTTCTCCTGGTATTGTCAGTCATTGCATAATGCTCCCTCCATTACTTGCAGCAACCTTTGGCTCTTTCAGCTTATTCAGGTAATATGTCCTCCTACCTTTTTGACATTGCTTAAATTTTAATCTACAATATATAACCAGTACATCATGATCATTCTGCATTGCACCTTGATATATCTTTGAATTTGGACACAGATTTCTAATTCTCTTCTCCCAAAATCGTATAATCAATCTGAAACCTTGTGGTGGCTGCAGATCTTCTATGTATGTAACCTTCTTTCATGATTCTTAAACCAAGCGTTACTGATGATTAAATTGTTCTGTGCAAAATTGTACCAGGCAGCTTCCTCTTTCATTACTTTTCCCAGTCCACATTCCTCTTCTATATGTCCTCTTTCTTTTCCTACTATTGAATTTCCAACCGCTGTCACAATTAAATTTCTGTGTTCCTTAACTATCCAAATATTGTATTTTGTCTCACCACATTCAATTTCTCGATATGCAGAGCCAGCTGTATTGTAAACTTGTACCACAGCTGTGGGATTTGGCTTCACATATCTTGGCTGCAATAATGTTACAGTGTTGTTCTTAGTAGCTTACTTGCATTGTTATTTTCTTGTTCATTATTACACCTATTCCTGCATTACTACTATTTAGTTCCTTTCCACAGCCCTATATTCACTTAACCAGAAATTTTGTTCCTCCTACCATCAAACTACTCTAATTCCCATGACATCTAACTTCAACCTGTACATTTCCCTTTATACATTTTCTAGGGTCCCTGAAAGATTAAATGATACAATTTACCAGCTCAGACTTGTATGATTCCAGTTTTGTTTCTCCTGATATGGCAACAAACTCCTGAGTGGTCCTTACCTGGAAATCCAAATGGGGGATCATTTTTAGCTCTGGAGTCTCTTCCTAAAGAGGATACCATCATTTAACCAAACAGTAGAGCTGCATGTCCTTGATAGATAATGGCTGTAGTTTCCTCTTGCTTTGAGATGTTTGCTGTATCAGCACAGAAAGACCATTTAAGTTGTCACAAGGCCACATCAGTTACTTATAGTGGCTTATTTACGTGCTACTGAAAAGGATGCTGTGCCCTTTTAAGGAACTACACTTTTGACTAGTCCCACAAGAAATACTCCTTCTTTATGGTGGCATCTATGGCTCAGTATCACTAATGCATGGAAAATCCCAAAGAAAATGCACCTGGTGACTCTTGAAATGGATGTAAGTCCCCCCACATGCACACGCATACATGTTCGTAAGTTCATGCAACCTGACACAATAGTCTTTTGCTCATGCCTGTCTGCAGCTCAACATGTCATCTTTATGGTGAGTATAAATCTATTATTTTCATAATATTGTTAATATTCCAACCTGGGTTTTCTATTGTTTAATTTGCGCCATTTTCATTCCATAATTAAAAACCCTTTGTCCCTCTTTCACGTGTATTATAGTTGTCTTACATTTGTGCCTAAATTTTGACAGTAACTTTAAATTGATCTTTCTTCCTGACAACCAGGACCCACAATACCAGTTATGGAGGAGACTGGTGTTCACAGGGGACGACAAGAAGAAACAGAAGCACTAATGGTGAGTTTCATTAGCAGCATACGAGTACCCCCTCCCCCCTGCGGGTCCGGGGTAAGAATAGGCCCGAGGTATTCCTGCCTGTTGTAAGAGGCGACTAAAAGGAGTTTCAACCATTTTGGCCTTCCATGTGATGGTCCCCCATGGGGTTTGACTTCCATTTTTCAAAATTCTACAGAAGTACGAGCCTTTTGGGGAAGGACGCCTTACGTGGTGTACCCTGGTCCTCTGTGCACTAAGACCTTGGCACTCAGCATTGTAACAGTGTTGTAACCATACCCACTATTCCTCAAATTGGGCCTAAATGCCTGATGGGTTATACAAGTTACGCCCATAGTGCATCCCCATCTGCACCTACGATCATGATGGACTTTCCATGGCACCCAAAATCCAGCACAGTAGCCAGCCCGTTGTGGTGGGGTCATCATGTACCCTCTAGGTTGTAGCCCCCTGACAACACAGGGATCGTACTGCTGATAACTGAGCTGCACCCTCCCCACGTCGGCCAAGGAGTAGATGCCCGTCTCCTTGGGGCATCAGGACATCCGGCAACGGTCATCCTGCCAGGTGGCCCTTGCTGAGGCTGGGTGGCACCCGTGGGGAGAGCCCCTGGTCGGAGTGGGTGGTATCGGGGTGGACGTTTCACAGATGAAACGTCAACATGTATCAGGTCGCTCTGCGGCTGAGTCTTTTAAAAAGAAAGGTACTCTCTCCGGTTCTGGTTCTCCTGCCCTTTCCCCCTTGGCCACTCCCTGGGATGAAGGACAGGCACTATGGCTTGGGGCAAAGTACTTCCCCCGCTATTTGGTCTGTTCTCGGACCGATGGGGGGGGGGGGGGGGGGGACGTTCACCACCTCCAAGCCCATGTTCTTTGTTCAGCACATCGAGGACATCTTTAGGGAAATCGAGGCTCTCAGCAAAATGCGTTCGGGGTCCGTTCTTATAAAGACCACCTCCGCCACACATTCGGCGGCGCTCCAGGCGTGCAACTGACTAGGGGACATCCCAGTGTCTATTGTCCCGCATCTGGCACTGAATAGGACGCAGGGGTTATTTTTCATCGGGACCTCCTGCTGCAATCTGATGAGGAGCTCAGGGCCAACCTGGAGTGCCGAGGCGTGCATTTCGTACGGCGGGTCCACTGCGGCCCCAAAGACCGTCACATCGACACCGGGGCCTTTATCCTCACCT
This sequence comes from Schistocerca serialis cubense, assembly GCF_023864345.2. Classification (NCBI taxonomy): domain Eukaryota; kingdom Metazoa; phylum Arthropoda; class Insecta; order Orthoptera; family Acrididae; genus Schistocerca; species Schistocerca serialis. Next base: position 808,906,908 of record NC_064642.1, read on the forward strand.
TCGAGGGGGACGTTATCCTGGAGAAGGTAAAGGTGATGTGCTACCGGTGCGATGTGCGACCTTACGTCCCGCCTCCTATGCGCTGCTTTCGGTGTTTGCGCTTTGGGCACATGTCGTCACGGTGTGAGGCTGAGCCCCTTTGTGGCGATTGTGGACGTCCTCTTTGTGAGGAACATACATGCACCCCACCTCGGTGCCTTAATTGTCCTGGCATCCACTCGCCTAGATCTTTAGACTGCCCCGCGTATCAGAAGGAGAAGAAGATTCAAGAACTCAAAACTTTGGATCGTCTCTCTTATTCTGAGGCCGGGAAGAAATATGACCGCCTCCATCCCGTGACGTTGACAACTTCGTTTGCCTCAGTCGTGTCCACTCCTTCCACAGTATCCTCACCCCTATCCTGTCCCCCCTCCACCTCCACCCCCCATCCGGGGTCTATGCCTCCGCCTCCCAAATCCCTCCCTTCTAAATCCTCCTCCCCTGTGGCCACCGCCCCCTCTGCCCCAGGGGCCACCCTTCCTCCTCCTCCTCCTCCTCCTCCCCCCCCCCCACCCCCGCCGCCAGAGAAGCGATCCTCTTCTCAGGCGTCTATTGGGGAAACGTTCCGGACCCCAGCTTCAGAGGTCCGGCGTTCCAAAACGGAACCCGCACGTGAGGACCTTCTTCGGGTCCAGCCCACCATCCCTGTGCCTCCTCGGACTTCCAAGAAGGCCTCCAAGAAGTCTCTATCCCCCTCTCCACCCCAGCGCGTTTCGTCTGACGCTCCATCCGTGAGTTGCCGCTCCCAGCCGTCCTCAGTTTCGCCGGGACGCTCTGCTGCCAGGCGCTCAGCTAGCCTCTTGTCGGCAAATGATGCTGCCCCTCCTACACAACCAGGGACAGCGGCCGCAGCTGGCAATGACTCGATGGAACAGGATCCGCCTCCCGCCGGTTGTAGCGTTGTTCCCTCGAAACCTGGCCCTCCGCGGCCGTCGAGGTGACCAGCTCTTCCGTCGTCTCGTTCCCCCCTTTTTTCTGACTAGCGATGGCCTTGTTACATGGGAACATAAGAGGTATTCAATCTAATTGGGAGGAATTACAACTGCTCCTCCGCCTGCACTGTCCGCTCGTCCTTGGTCTCCAGGAAACCAAGTTGCGCCCGACTGACCGTATTGCCTTTACCCACTATACCTCGGAGTGGTATGACCTCACCCCTGTGGACGGTATCCCAGCTCATGGTGGGATGATGTTGCTCGTTCAGGACGATGTCTATTACCATCCCATCCCATTGACCACCCCACTCCAAGCAATAGCTGTCCATATTACTCTTTCTGCCTTTACTTTTTCTGTTTGCACAGTCTACACTCCATCGTCATCCGCAGTTAGTCGGGCTGACATGATGCACCTGATTGTTCAGCTTCCACCGCCGTTTTTATTGTTTGGCGACTTCAAGGCCCATCATTCCCTTTGGGGCTCTCCTGCATCCTGTCAAAGAGGCTCCCTCTTGGAGGATGTCTTCAACCATCTCAATGTTGTCTGCCTCAATACTGGCGCCCCAACTTTCCTCTCGGACTCTACTCATACCTACTCCCACTTGGACCTTTCGATCTGTTCTACCACTCTTGCCCATCAGTTCGAGTGGTATGTCCTTTCTGACACCTATTCGAGTGACCACTTCCCCTGTGTCGTTCGTCTCCTGCACCACACCCCATGCCCACGTCCTTCGAGCTGGAACATACCGAAAGCTGACAGGGGACTTTACTCCTCCCTGGCGACCTTTCCGGACCACGATTTTCTCAGTTGTGACAGTCAGGTCGAACACCTCACGGCTGTTATCATCAATGCTGCCGAACGTTCCATTCCTCATACTACCTCTTCTTCACGTCGCGTTTCCGTCCCCTTGGCGGAATGAGGCTTGTAGAGACGCTATCTGTGCTCGACGAAGTGCTTTACGCACCTTTCGCCGTCATCCTACGTTGGCGAATTGTATTGGATACAAACGACTCTGAGCGCAATGCCGTAGAGTCATCAAAGACAGGAAAAAAGCTTGTTGGGCCTCTTTCACCAGCTCCTTTAACAGTTTTACTCCCTCTTCTGTCGTATGGGGTGGCCTGCGCCGGCTGTCGGGCATTAAGGCCCACTCCTCGGTACCTGGCCTGACCTCAGGTAATGAGGTCCTCGTTGATCCTGTGGCTGTCTCCAACGCCTTCGTACGGTTTTTCGCGGAGGTGTCAAGCTCCGCCCATTACCACCCTGCCTTCCTTCCCAGGAAAGAGGCAGAAGAGGCTCGGCAACCTTCCTCCCACTCGCTGAATCTGGAAACTTATAATGCCCTCTTTACTATGCGGGAACTCGAACGTGCGCTTGCACTGTCCCTGTCCTCTGCTCCGGGGCCAGATGTCATTCACGTTCAGATGCTGGCACAACTTTCTCCGGTGGGCAAAACCTCCCTTTTTCGTACCTACAATCGCGTCTGGACCGAAGGTCAGGTCCCCATGTGTTGGCGTGACAATGTCGTTGTTCCTATACCCAAACCCGGGAAGGATAGGCACCTTCCTTCTAGTTACCGCCCCATTTCTCTTACAAGCTGTGTCTGTAAGGTGATGGAGCGCGTGGTTAATGCTCAGTTAGTCTGGATTCTTGAATCTCGACGGCTACTTACCAATGTTCAATGCGGCTTTCATCACCGCCGCTCCACAGTTGACCACGTTGTGACCTTGCCGACATTCATCATGAACAACTTTTTGCGAAAGCGCCAAGCGGTAGCTGTGTTCTTCGATTTGGAGAAGGCTTATGATACCTGTTGGAGAAGAGATATCCTCCGCACTATGCACAGGTGGGGTCTACGCGGTCGCCTGCCCCTTTTTATTGATTCCTTTTTAACAGATCGAAAGTTTAGGGTATGTGTGGGTTCCGTATTGTCAGACGTCTTCCTCCAGGGAAACGGAGTGCCTCAGGGCTCCATCTTGAGCGTAGCCCTTTTTGCCATAGCGATCAATCCAATTATGGATTGCATTCCACCTAATGTCTGAGGCTCTCTCTTTGTCAATGACTTCATGATCTACTGCAGTGCCCAGAGAACATGCCTCCTGGAGCGCTGCCTTCAGCGTTGTCTAGACAGCCTATACTCATGGAGCGTGGCAAATGGCTTCCAGTTCTCTGAAGAGAAGACAGTTTGTATCAACTTTTGGCGATATAAAGCATTCCTTCTGCCATCCTTACATCTCGGTCCCGTTGTTCTCCCATTTGTGGAAACAACTAAGTTTCTAGGGCTCACATTGGACAGGAAACTTTGTTGGTCTCCGCACGTCTCTTATTTGGCTGCCTGTTGTACACGTTCCCTTAATGTCCTCAGAGTTCTTAGTGGTTCATCTTGGGGAGGGGATCGCACTGTCCTGCTTTGCTTGTATTGGTCCATAGTCCGATCAAAGCTGGATTATGGGAGCTTCGTCTACCCGTCTGCTCGGCCATCCCTCTTACGCCGTCTCAACTCCATCCACCATCGGGGGTTACGTCTTGCGACCAGAGCCTTCTACACTAGTCCCATCGAGAGTCTTTATGCTGAAGCTGCCGAATTACCATTGATCTACCAGCGCGATGTACTGCTGTGCGGGATGCCTGCCGGCTGTTGTCAACGCCCGACCACCCCTCTTATCAGTCCTCCTTCGCCGATTCTCTCGACCGTCAGTACGGGTTGTATGTGTCTGCCCTGCTGCCCCCTGGAGTCTGCTTCCGTTGCCTGCTTCGACAATTGGATTTTGCCCTCTTTACCACCTTCATAGAGGGTGAGAGCCCGAGACCACCTTGGCTCCAGGCTCCGGTTCATATTTATCTCGACCTCAGCTCGCTCCCGAAGGAGGGTACTCCGGCTGCAGTGTATTGCTCACGGTTTGTCGAACTTCGTGCGCGACTTGCCAGTCACACCTTCATTTACACCGATGGCTCCAAAACTGACGATGGTGTCGGCTGTGCCTTTGTCGTCGGGGCCGTCACCTTTAAATACCGGCTCCTCGACCAATGTTCCAGCTTTACGGCCGAGCTTCTTGCTCTCCATCAGGCCGTTCAGTATGCCCGCTGCCACCACCATTCATGGTATATACTCTGCTCTGATTCACTCAGTGCTCTTCAGAGCCTTGGAGCTCCCTATCCGGTCCATCCCTTGGTGCAACGGATCCAGAAGTCCCTCCATTCTTTCGCTGATGATGGCTCTCCTGTCAGCTTTCTGTGGGTTCCCAGACATGTAGGAGTGCCTGGGAATGAGGCTGCTGATGCTGCAGCCAAGGCTGCAGTCCTCCTGCCTCGGCCAGCCTCCGATTGTGTCCCGTCATCTGACATTAGTGGGGTTGTTTGTAAGAGGCTTGTGTCGTTGTGGTGGGATACGTGGTCATCCCTTCAAGGAAACAAGCTCCGGGCAGTAAAACCATTCCCAACTGCTTGGACAACCTCCTCCCGACCATCTCGTCGAGAAGAGGTCCTTCTGACCAGGTTGCAGATTGGGCATTGTCGGTTTAGCCACCGCTACCTGCTTTCCGGTGACCCAGCCCCGCAGTGCCCTTGTGGTCAAGCATCAACAGTGTGCCATATTTTATTGTCATGTCCCCGCTTCAGTCAATCTCGTGTTGTCCTGTATATTCCATCTACTTTACAGGTTATTTTAGCTGATGACCCTCGAGCAGCTGCTCGTGTTCTTCGTTTTATAACTTTGACTGGCTTGTCCAAAGACATCTAACTCTTTTACTTACTTTATCTGCATCTTTGTAAGGACTTTCTGGTGCCCCCCCCCCCCCCTCCCCTTGAGTTTTACTAGATTCTATGTGCTCTAACAATTGTGACTGGGCGCTAATGACCTCAGTAGTTGAGCGCCCTTAAACCCCAACATAAAAAAAAGAAAAAAAAGAGTACCCCCACACTCGTTCCCATTTTCGTTCCAGGGCACCCACTCTTTTCGTGTGCATGGAGCTCCAAGCAATGAAAATACACCATACTTTTGTGTGCTGCTTTCCCTTTCCGTAACTATTTTTTCATTTGAGACAAAATGTCCCCCAGTGCTTTATTTCTGATAATATTCACAATTTATTTCATCAAATAATCTCCTTTCTACATAACCCACCCACCTACAAGACAAATAATAGAGTTCAGTATGTGCTTTTGTGCACTGGTATCTACAAACTGCAGTCCCTTCCAAATGGATGCACAAAGTAGACTGTGAAGCCAACAGTTACACTTTGGAACAAATGACAATGACAATGAGAAGCTCCTGTCCTGGTGTGACTCATTATGCTACTTTCAGGCTATTAGCCATCACTAACATGTGGAAAAAATTTTTTGAACTTTGCCAGTTTAGTGCTACCATGATGTTTGTATGATGACTGATGCACATCAGTATATCAGGAATGAGTTAACTTACTGAGGAAGCATGCAAGAGGGAATTACTAGATGTAAGAATACTTGGTACTGACTTACAAAGCAAGGAGAGCTTCTAATTCTGAAGGCTTAGGATAGGAATTGCTAAACTTCTACTACCCTTAATAACTTGTAAATGGACACAGAAACCACTGCCAAACTTTGTGGAAAGAGTCTTCTCTCTTTACGCAGACTGGTCTTTCCACACCAAGTTCACTCATGATTTTCTTTATCAGAGAACACACCCAAGTTCAGTGTATTCCTCTCCTCACATTGGCTCATATACTGACAAATTATTCTACCCTAGCTGGCGTGAGGAGAGATGGATGCATACTGATGTACAATGAAACAGCTGTTGGGCAGGTCCTGAGATTCATAGTGGATTTCTCCATGAAATTTGATGATCCTCTCAGCTTCATGACAGAGTTTGTCAAGAATCTGAAGGCAGAGGATATTACCACAATAACAGCCCTAGATGCTTCCAGCTGCATCACAACCTCATGCTGATCTACGATGCAGTTACTTATAGCCTACTAAGAATGCAGCCCCTTTAGCTGTGACAGGTCTTGTCTGTCTTCTTCTCCCACTGCAGATCTAAATGATGATACTATTTTCCCTGCATTCCTCTAACTTCATAGTTGTGGTGCAGTTGGTATTGTGGGGTGGGACACACCTACCATAATAAGTGGACATGGGTTTGCTGGCTGGGTCTTCCCCTGCACAGCAAATACCAATCAACAGTACTCCAATTTAAAAAAAAAAATTCACTTTTGTTTAAGTAAACTTTAATAAAGACAGCAGTTTAAATATCAGGATGTTCACACCTACTTGTTATTGGTTAATTAATGAATTATAGTCATTTTATGATGAATGTACTCCCTGCAACTTGTCTGAACATGTCCCATGTAGGGAGTTTCGTGCTGCTTGATGTTTACTGGTTGATTTGACCACTGTTTTCTTCTATGGTTTCCATTCTAGCTGTCCTCTGGAAGTCAGTCAACCTGTTGCCCATTCTCTATGGGCAATGATTTCTCAGATGGTGTGTCAGGCCTATAGCCTTTGGTTTGGGCACCACTTGAAACAGAGTCCTCAACAATAGAGTACTTGAAACGCTCATTCCCTTCTGTTGTAAGAAAAAAATTAACCTAGCAAAATTTTCCAGTGTTGTAGTAATTCTTCCTCTCTAGGCTTCATTGTTACAGAATTCCAAAGGAAAATGATGTACCACAGAAGATACTAAATCCAGCAGTGGAATACAATAAAAATGTTTTTAGTGCCAAGTTACTACTGTTTGTAATATTCCGCAGATGCTGCCAATGTTAAGTTGTTTTGAATTGCTTTTTCAGTGTATTTACTTTTACTTCCAACAGTGGAATCTATACACACATGCTCAGCAGTACCTCCATGAATGGCATTAACTGCTAAAAGAAGTAATTTTTTCAACATTTGTCACATTAGAAAATTTTATTTCAGGTGGAAATTATCTTTACACTTGAAAATACTGGAAATCACTGTTAACAAATGAACCATATGATACCCCATATTATTATTATTATTATTATTATTATTATGGAATGTGCCCTGCTGATTGAAGTGAGTTAAGCCATCATCCCATCTACCGCTCTACTCCAGATATTTGTATAGATTTCTTTGCTGCTCTCTCATCATCCAAATTTCCCGAGAGAAAGTATATTTTACAATATGTTTTCTTTCCTAGACATGTGTTGTATTTTCTATTTCTCCACTTTTGCTTCCATTTCAACTTTACATTATTTTCCTTGTTGTGGGTGCCAGTGCACTGCTAGTCCTCTGGCTGCCCCATTCCAGTCACGCCCCTGCTCACGATAGTGATTTGCCTGGATGAAATGCAAAGAAGCCTTAAAAAATGTCCAGAGCAGCTGCTCTAGCAGCTTCCATAGCACATGCTTGAGTGTGCCAACAATAGAGCATCCATCCATTATCGTAACTCCGCCTAGCTGTAATGTTACATTTTAACTTTAAGCCTTCAGTTTTGATGTTTAGTTTCCCTTGAAGTGATGTAGTACCTGAATTTCGCATATCACAAAATATAAAATTACATTGCAGTTTGATTTTGAGAAAATTGTTGATTGGTTTCTTACAAGAGTTTTGACTTCAGTCACAGTATTCACTATAACTATTGTCCATTGTTCAGTCTTAAGCACCACTTTCATTTGTGATGTCTTTGGGGGTTCAGTTGCCTATTCACTTCAACACAGTTTCTTTAGTTACTGGATATGGCATTTTGGAACTGTTGGAACTGTTGGAACTGTCATAGCCATGTGCTATTCCTTCATGCTCACTCAAAATTCCTCCCCTTTGTATTAGTATAAATACCTTTTAAGCTGTCATAGTGCTTTTTCCATTATGATACCATACACTGCCTCATCCTCCATTTTACTTACATCTCCACTATTGAATGTGTAAATTTGACTTGGGTTATTGTGCAGTAGCTTAAAAACATTAGCAGGATTAACTGGCTTTCATCTACCCATTCACTACCAAATACAACAGCAGCCTCACTTATACTGTGTTCAGTTGCATGCAGTGAGGGCGAACACTGATGCTAGGCACCACCTGCATGTTTTTAAGAGTGGATACCATCGATACTAAATTTTAAGTATGTTTACCATCAGTTGTAGCTGTTTGAACTTGGAGTAGTCTCCTTATCAGTAGTGAGCTGTCAGCTGTCATCACAATGCTCTGTTGACTGTTTGCGCCCCATTCATGCTCATATTACGCTGTAAAAGGTCATGACATGTATCTTAGGTAAACTGCTCTGAGCAACTTACTTCTCTAGTGTTATTACACTACCATAAAACTTGGCATTCTAGTTGATTTGGAAAGGATGCTGAATAGTTAATTGTCTGTGCAGCAGAATGTAATGTAATGCTGATGGCGAGCATTGTTTGATCACAGACAGACAAAAATGATTGGGAGTTCAGTATACTCACCAGAATTTGCTTCATGTGATATAGGACAGAGATGAGAGAACAGTCAGAGAATGGAAAAAATTTCAATTTGTTTTCATGACAGTAATCCCTCATATTTTTCTTGGTCTGTAGTGTGGAATATAGGGTAAGGATGACCTGGAAACATCAAAAACCACCAATGAATGCACAGTCAACAAGAGACAGTTGATTGCGATCCACACTTGGTAGTCACTGGGGTTATACAATTTGATGTCTTGTCAGCTGTGTGCCCCCCCCCCCTCTTCCACTCCTCCCTCTCCCTCTCCCCCTCCCTCCCCATCCCTCCCCATCCCCCTGAGCTCAGTTAGTGAGGAGCACTGGGGAAACATTACTGCCATGATCTGATGGTGATGTGGCTAGAGGACACCCGAGGTACTTCACAGTGGAGGCAGAGGTGTTGTAAGTGTTGGTTGAAACAGTGTCAGTGATAGGGGGGATCAGCTGTATATAGGGTTGACTCCCTCGGCACTACAGAGGTAATGATCTTGAATGTGTCGTGAGGGGCCTATTGGAGGTGTCAGTCATCAGTGTGTAAACTCCCCCATGAGGCTGACCACTCTTTTGAGCATTCATGCTTGGCTAACACAGTGCACCATCCTTTGGACACCTTTTCCTTATGTGCTACCTCTCTCCCCTCCTGCTATTCTTTCTTCCCCTCCCTTGCGGACCACAAATGTGATATTTTTGGGATTATGTTCTGAATTTTTAAGTAGCATGACTTAAGAGCATGCCCTCAGCTGTTCTTTCCTTTCCTGTTTCCTGTAATTCCTTGCTCGCTTACTTGCGCCCCCCCCCCCCCTCTCTCTCTCTCTCCCCCCCCTCTCTCCCCCCCCCCTCTCTCTCTCCCCCCCTCTCTCTCTCCCCCCCTCTCTCTCTCCCCCCTCTCTCTCTCCCCCCCTCTCTCTCTCCCCCCCTCTCTCTCTCCCCCCCTCTCTCTCTCCCCCCCTCTCTCTCTCCCCCCCTCTCTCTCTCCCCCCCTCTCTCTCTCCCCCCCTCTCTCTCTCCCCCCCTCTCTCTCTCCCCCCCTCTCTCTCTCCCCCCCTCTCTCTCTCCCCCCCCTCCCCCCCCCCTCTCTCTCTCTCTCTCTCTCTCTCTCTCTCTCTCTCTCTCTCTCTCTCTCTCTCTCTCTCTCTCGTCCTCCTCCCAACAGGCCATAAAGGACATAAGGAATACTTCCACAGAAACTCAAAGGCAAATATTCTTCCCCATTGCCGACTCGAAGATCCCCTTTGGTGGTGTCATGACGTGATAGCCTTATCCTGCCAACCTCCATTTCTGCCGGTGTGTGCGACCAACCATTTTCATGCCCTGGAGTCTGCAGGCTGACTGAGGGAGAATGCTGACACCTCTGTAGGTCTAATGGAGCAGCATCCTCCAACCTTTGCACCTTGTAGAAATGGGTCTTCAAAGGCTGGCTCTTGGGAGCTTCTGAGGTGACACACCTTCATTTTCTACCTTCTTTTTTTCCCCATCATGACTATCCTCCAATGGAATGCTCATAATGTTGGATCCAAAAAGGAGGAATTCAGACTGCTCTCAGAATCACTGTGTTCACTTGTTCTCTGCCTCCAGAAAACAAATTGTGTCCTTATGGCTTCTTTGACCTCTTGCAATTCTGTTTGGCATATTTTGACCTTCCCCAAGGATGGAACTTAATCTGATGGAGGAGTCACACTGCTCATCCAGGATGATCATTTTCAAACCATCTCACTGAACATGTGGCTGCAAACTGTTCTGGTCAGCATTTTCCTTCCTCATTTCACCTTTTTTCTTTGTACCACCTAAATCACACCAGGGCAGACTTCCCTCACATTATTGGGCAGCTACCTCACCCATTTCTGCTACTCTGACTTTAATGCTTTAATGCTTATGCACTCTTGGCCGATCATCTTAATCAACTCAACCTCTTCTGCCTTAGAACTGGAGCATCCACATTCCTTTCAGACTCCTTGCACACCAAGTCCCATTTGGACCGAACCTTCCGCACTGCCAAACTTGCCCATTATCTTGAGTAACCTATTCTCTCTGACACTCGAGCAACCATTTCCCGTGTGCTATCCATTTGCTGACTCCTACCCCACCCATGTGTAAAGCCAATTTGCAGCTTTCTGAGGCTCACTGGATGCTTTAATCCTCCTTGGTGACCTCTGATGAACATCATCTGCCCAGTTGTGCTGACCAGGTAGAATACCTTACAAACTTTATCCTTACACCACAGAACACTAAATTCCTTGTGCTTCACCTTTGCCATGCCATGTCCCAATCCCTTGGTGGACTGAGGCATACTACAATGCAATTTGTGTGTGGAAATGTGCTCTCTCATTCTTTGAGATAGCAAAGCGGCTAGCTGCCTTTCAATTATTATATATTTTAACACTTGCACTCCCTCTTCAGTCATGTGGGCCATCCTCAGATCGCTCTCTTGGAACAACGTCTTTTCCACTATTTCCAGGGTGACCGTAGCATATGATATCATCGTGGACCCTTTTACTATCGTCTGTACCTTGAGCTGCTATTTTGTAGAGCAGCGCCTTCCTCCATCAGAAACAAGTGGAGGAGCCTCAGGTGATAACCTTCTCCTATAAGAATCATTAATACTACAATACTGCTGTTAATTTGCAGGAGCTAGATCATTCTTTCACTTCATCCTGACCTTTCATGCCAGGGCCAGATCAAGTTAACATTCAGATGTTGCAGAACCTATCTCTTGCGGACAAGCACTTTCTCATTCATACGAACAATCCCATCTGGCAGATGGCATGTTTCCCAGTTGCTGGCGTGAAGCCACTGTCGCACTCATACGTAAGCCCAATAAGGACAAACACCTTCCTTCAAGCTACCTCCACCTCTCTCCCACTAGCTGTGTTTGCAAGATGTTGGGAAGTTTGATTCCTGCCCAGCTGGTGTGGTGGCTAGTTTCACAATTTACTAACCACTGCACAAAGTGGATTTAGAGTGCACTGTTCTGCATTTCATCATCTCGTGACTTCAACCCATGTTGTAGACAATTTTTGTGGAAATGCAAGACTGTGGTAGTGGGTTTTGATTTGGAGAAAGCCTACAACACATGCTGGGTACTGGTATCATGTATACACTCTATACGTGGAGCTTAGAGGGCGACCTACCCCAATTCCTTCAGGAATTTCTTATATACAGATTTTTAGAGTATGTGTGGGTTCTTCCTTGTCAGACAGCTTAATTCAGGAAAGCAGTGTGCCTAAGAGTTCAGTCTTGAGTGTTGTCGTCCTTGCTATCGCCATGAACCCTACTATGGCTTGTCTCCTGCTTTGCATCTCCGGCACCACTTTTCATGATTTTTGCGACCTATTGCAGTTCTCTGTCATCTTGTCTCCTTGGTTGGCATTTTCAGCATTATCTCAATTCTTTTTACTTGTGGAGCATTGACAATGGCTTTTGCTTTTCCACTGATAAAACCATTCGTATCAATTTTTGGCAGTTCATTGGGTTTCTTCCAGTTTTCACATCTTTGACCTGCTGCTCTTCTGTTTGCTGAAAATGCAAAATTTTTGGGGCTCATGCTTGAGAGAAAACTTTCTTAGTACTCTAAAGTGTCTTACCTGGCTGCCTTCTATACCCAGTCACTTAATGTCATATTTGTGATCAGTGATATACTTTATGGGGAGTGGCTCAGACCACCCTCATCTGTTATTACCAATCCCTTGTCTGTCTGAAACTAGAATGTGGGTGTTCCATTTATTCCTCAGCATGTCTTTCAATTTTATGCCATCTAAATACACTCCACCATTGCAACATCCATTTGAACACTGGTGCATTATACACTAGCCTGTTTGGGAGTCTTTATACAGAAGTAGCCTAACTAATGCTGTCATACACTCCTGTTCCTCACTCTTGATTGAGCCACCGTGACACTGTGATGTTTGTCAATCCCTGGTTACATGGGTCTGGTCTGAAACAATGTTGCTGACACTACTGCCAAGGCTGCAATCCAAACCCCCCCCCCCCCAGTTCTTTCATTGTTTCCAATGATCTCTGTGTTGCCATCGGTCAGCAGGTAGCGTCCCTTTGGCATTACCACTGTTCTTCCTTTAATGGGAACAAGCTCCAGGGAATAAAAACCTCTCTCAACTGCTTGGCCAACCTCCTCCTCGACCCTCTCACAGTGAAGGGATCATTTTAGGTAGGTTGTATATTAGCCACTGTCATTTTAACCGTATCATTTGTTAAGTGGTGATCCCTTACCATTTTGTGTTAATTGTCATCAACCTTTGATGGTTCACCATTTTCTGACAAAATGGCTATTTTTTAACCACTTACAGTCCAATTTTTTTCCATGTGAGTTACTGGCCATTTTAGCAAATGATGTGCAGGTCATCAACTGTGTTTTACTTCTCATCCATCGTAGAAATATGGACATTTCATCTTCAGTTCAGGACATGCCTCCTATCTACAGTTTATTTTATGGATCTTTTTCCAGGAGGAAGTTATTTTTAGCTGTTTTTGCATCTGTCAGTTGGGATTAGTGTGTACCCATTTTTAACACCTCCTTTGTCTTTGTTCTAAGGTCCTGGCATGGGTGCATTTGACCTTAGTAGATTTTGTGCCACAGAACAAAACAATTAGTATTAAGAACATCCTTGATGGATCAGCTAAAAACAAATCCAATTTAAATCTGAAGAACCTTACAGATGTGCAACTCTTCACAACTTTGACTGGGCTGCCTTTATGGATGCTGACAAGAAATCTACTATTGGGTTCTGTAGAAGTCAAGTAGGGTTTTTCCATGTATAAGGAACTATTGAGCTCAAAATGTCTGTGACTTGGCGTGTAAAAACATTGAAATGACAGAAGCCTTTAAATGGGGCAAACAAATTTAATGTAGCTGATAAAAATCAAATGAAAGTGATTTCATCAGCAGCTTTTGGTATGTATGTTTAGAAACTTCTTGTCCCTTTGTGGCCATAATTTGTCACTAAAAATACTGTATTTATTATAAAATTTTGTAGGAAAGAATAAAGAGAAGATACATGTAAGACACAATTTGCTGTATGACATACTTGATTATTTTAAAAAACAGTTGATCAATTCCTATAAAATACTTGATGTATTCCATCATAGAGTTAAAATTCGGTAAATTGGAATACATTTTGCAATAAACATTTATCATTCTTTCACCTTTTAACAACAGACAGTATTGCTGAACTGTGAAGAATTCTGTTCATAGCAGTTCCTCTTGACCCATGCACTGATGAAAAGTCTGTTGTTACATCAACATAGTACTGTAAGTGAATGTTGAATGGCATTAGATTATTAGCGGTCTGCCTCCTACCCACACCACTACTAATTCACAGCAAAACCATGCAAATTGATGCTTATCAATCCTATTCCCTCATCACTTGTACTTGCACCAATACAATTCATTTTAATGCGGAATATTGTGTTTATAATGAATCATTTAAGATTGATTTACTGCCACAAATCATTAATAATTACTGCACAAGTACTTTTGGTGTGTGTAGTTACTTAAGCTTGCTATACATGCATTTAATGGTGTCATTTTTTGTCAACTGGGGCTCAAAATTTCAAATTATAATTCAAAAAATATTGACGAGTGGGAGCCTGCTGTGACATGCGGAGATTTGGATGGGAGAGCTGGTCTGGAGAGCTGCATCAATCCAATGTTCTGACTGAAGACAACAAGAACATTATTTTTGTTTTGAGTTGCTGTGCACTGAAAGGCAGGAAGTGCTATCATATGAAATCAGTGTCATTGACAGGGTCTAGGTCTTGTTTTCCTGTCAGATCACACATTGTCAGTTTCTTCCTTTACTCCTCCATTTGGTCTCCTATCTATTTTCTGGGGTTTGGTTCTGCTCAGAAATCATGACAACTTTGTAGTGCGTTTCAGAATTCATCACTGGCATTGAGTGCATTTTTAATGATGATGCTAGTATTTTATTTTTATAAAGTGATTCAACCTAGCTGAAGAGTACAGTGTTGTGCTGTCACCTCCCTAACTGCCAAAGTGGGAGGGAGGACTATTTTTTTAAAGGCTGTTGTCAGTGTGGCTAGTGTGTTATGATGAACACAATGAACTGCAACACACCTTCCAACAACAGGTAAAACTTGATCTTTTATACAAGTCATTGGTGCTTAAGCTAAAAGAAAGTGTGCTAAATTGCCATGTGAAATACATACCTAAATGCCAAGCCTCATACAGATGAATTTTGTTGCACCAAAGGATGAAATCACCACCTGCTGCTCCAGTGTAAGGTTTGAGGATGACACCATTGTGCTTTCTTAACTGTGGAGTTTCAATGGAGTGATTAAAACACAATAGGTTAGAAGAGGTCATATCAAGGAACTGGATAAGGAGTTCATTGTGGCTTTCGATATTGGAATACAGTGTTGCAGATGCACCTAAAATTATGTAGCATGTCCACAAGTTGTACTAACCAAGTGAGAATAGTGTTATGTTCTACTGTGCTTTAATTACTTCACTGAAATGACACACTTACATTTTATTGCTGAATAGTGGAATAACATAGGTGAAGAGAAACGTCTGTTTTGGGAAAAACCACGACACACACATTGGATGTGTGAGCATATATTAATCATACAGATGTTTTAGTTTCTTGCCAAATAGTACCACATCTATGATTTTGGAATCTTGTGGTAGTAATGATTTGCTGCATACTATCGTTTCTTCAGTGGCTTATTTCTGTAGTCCCTGTCATGTCTTTCAAACAAAAATTATACACAAATTTTGAGCTTTACAACTAAATGATTTTGAAAGGTGGTAGCACAGAAGCAGACTAGTACTTAAAATCATGTTTATTCAGGTTTAGACTATTGAGTGGAGGTATTTTCCATGGTAATATACTTTAACTGATAACGTTCCAGCTGCCAATTAACTTTCATTGTAGTCCATTTGGTAAAAGACATACTGATGCCACTTGACAGAGTTGCTATTTGTTCCATGTGTGTGTCCTCTCACAGCACCAAACAGAATCCTCCTCTCAAACACAGTTACCTGCTGTAGCTGTGTATTGTAAGCAGATGGCATTGACTGGATTCCTCTGCTCTAGTAGCAATATAAGCATTTGTGACTGTTGCTTCCTGTTTTCCTGAGTTATTTCTGTTTGTGATCCCCTATAATTTCTGAGAGACTGTCCAGTTCTGCATGGTCCAATTGAATGATACTCAAAGATGAAATATTTGTTTTATAGCTTGATGCAATAGAAACTGAATAAAATCAATGCTTGGTCCAGCCTACTAAAGTGTGTGTTAAAATAAAGATTGAGGAGCTAGAGTGAGTGTTGAAAGTAATGGTTGTCAGCCACAAATAGTGTGGGAGAGGTCATTGTATCACATTTTGTACTGCTTCTAACTGGGGGTAATAGTAGTTGCTCCTTCTAGAATATACAGTATCGTAACCCAGTCTAACATAAGTGGAATATTAATGAGCACTTACTACAGTTATTTATTTGCTCGTATTTGCAGTTACATCAGTCATCACCCTTGGTTGCATTGTGCTTCGTGTGTGGGAAAGCTGCTGTATCTAATGCATCACCACTGTCATCGCGGACAGAGACACGAAAAATAAAACTGTATAAGTGTCTCCAGCTTCTTGCAGAAGATATATTAGACATAGAGATAAATCACGATGGAGTAGTCTGCAATGACTGCTGCTGCATAATTAACATAATTGATGAGTACGAAAGCAAAATAAAGAAGTTCAGGAAAAAAATTCTGCAGCAACTGCTCCATCGTGATGAAGTCTTTCGTCACCATGTGGATGATGCCACACACTCCGCAGGTGAGTAACATTATCTGATTTTAAGTGTATATGATCATTTTGTTTGATGTTACTTGCTAACATGAAGTCTTGAAACAAATTTTCTGAGAGCTCAGGGCAACACGGGGAATGTGGGGAGGATATGGTGTGATCATTCTAGTGGAGAGCTGTTTATGGTTATTGTAATGAACTTTCCATGTTCTAGTTTGAGAGGGAAACTTCTAATGCTCTCTTTCCTGTTTCATATTTTATTTTGCTATGGCAGGGGTTCCAAAACTACCACTCTGATAAAGCACTCTGAGAATTCCACTACATTGACGGAGCACCTAGCTTATTTTGAAAGCTAATAAATGTAAAAGAGTCAGAACCTTATTTTATTCAGTGATTTCTTTCGTTTTAAATTAGAGCTTGTAACCCTCTCACAATTTTCCGGGAAGCCACTTGTAACACTCAAGTGTCATACGCAATATGTCATTAAAACTTATACTATGGTAAGTTGACGGGCTTCACCTTATAAGGAAGGATTTTGGTATATATGTTGACTGCGTGTACCTGAATGGAGGCAAAATCAGACTTTCACCCACACAGTAACAACCATGATACGCCAAGCAAGTCTGAAGTGTAACTACTCGTTAGGACGGACAAGAAACGACACCGCAGATGCTACCAAATTATTAATAATATGGTCGCCAGCCTAATTAGGCATTAACTGAGTTTCATCCCACTACAGGTTGAAGTACGTTCATACCAAACAACACGTAACAACACTGCATAATATGGTAAATTTTAGAACCAGAAAATCTACTGAACAAATAATTCCACTTTCTGTACTAATATGAACAAGCCATAAATACACAACAATACACTATAATGTTTACTACAAACTTTGTACTGTCTACTGATCTGATTAAAATCAGGCATAGGTTACCCTAGAATTAGCACTTTCAAAACACACATACAATGTCAATTTTGAAAAAGGTAAAACACTAATAAATTTTGGTTTTATATTGACTTTAACTTTGCTGGTCAAATCAGTTCAGTACACTTCATAATTCAAATGAATAGAAAAGAAAAAAGGGGGGGGGGACCCTGAAACTGTTATGATCGCTGTATTGAAACTATTAACTATTGAAAGCATTAAGCACTCAAGATTTCCAATATATGAGTTACTACTCTTTTTGTCTTATTACCTGCTCATTTAACTACCATTATTTTTGTCTCAAATTAATTAAACTTGATTACTAAACCAATTTCAACATTATCTTCCAACTTTGTCATACCTATTTTATTTGCTTATATATTCTTTAACAACAAAGTTCTTTAAACATCGTTCTAACATAGATAGGTCTGCTGGTAATTATTATTAACATAAACTTTAAATCTTCATCTCGGGACACTCGGATTGCACAACATGTGGAAAGGACCCTGTCTAGGTTAGTGATGAGAATAATTAAATGATAGGACAGTTCTGGTAAAAGTTAAGTTGTTATTGAACAGTCAGGAACAAAAGTAACACTGGTCCACACGAATACAGTACTAAAAGATTCAACCTGTTCATATCGATGTGGCGGTTGGCGGACGGCGAGATGGCGAGGCGCAGAGCACACATACAATCACAGCTATGGCTCTTGATGTATCGGCACTTTACTTCTTCATAGCGTCGCAATGCTTTCCCTTTAGTGCCTATGGAATATTGCCATGCTGTATAGGCGTCTGAAACGGCACATCCGAGGCTCAATGAAATCACGTTTTCCAGGAGAGCCTCCTCGATCCAGAACGTGTTGCTCAGATCAAAGCCCAACTCCAACTACTACTGCTGAGCCTGTTATGCCGTGCCGCGCCCGTGTGCATTTTTCCCATGCTTGCCTGCCATCCACCTTTTACCGCTCCCCTACAGACAGGGTATTCACCAAAGGTTTTGCATTCTACATATCCTAATACATTGCCTACGTATGGACCAGGCGCACAATTACAACTTTAACATCTTCCAACAGTTTCAACATTTCTTACATTTAAATTTTGTTATAATATTGCTTGCAATTTGACATAAACACTAATATTTACACTGAAAATTGTTTACAGTTTCTTTAACATAATGACATGACAAGAAAAGAAATGAATTCAGAACATCGATTACACTAATTTATCGAAAATCGGAAGAAAAAATTATTATATGTACAGTTGTTGTTGTTACAAGCTAACAACACAGAAATCAGAACAAGGCAAAAAAACCTTTCGTGATGATCCAAAGGTTTTATTATTTAGGGATGTGTGTGGAGACTGTGAGAAAATTATGAAATATGTCCAGTGAATCAGTGTGCCTTACCTCTGATATTCACAATATTTATTGCCATCTTCCTAACATCCAGAAATTTAGTTCTAAAGAAAACCCTATTCATGAGAGATGACATGCAGCATGACATCCAAAATACTGATTTCTCTATCATGTGCAACTACATCTATTAATCATTGGTGTAATTCTTTGAAATCTTCACCAGAAATGACTTTACAACACATGGTAACACATTTCCCTGTTACACTATTGTTTATTACTGCTGGTATCACTGAAAGAGCTGTGTCAGTGTCAGTTTTACAGCAAATGTGTCAGTTTAAATCAGTTGTTCCTGTCTGGAAACACAATATTGGAAAGCAGCATGTGTACTTAGTAAACTTCATGTTCTCATACACAACCTATCGAAATTTATTCCATACTTCATTGTTTGGATCCACCATATTTACTTCTTCAATGTGTATGCATTGGTTTCAGTCTTACTTCTCACTGCATTGGCTTTCTCATGCTACAGGATCATTCATGCACAAAGAAGAAGACAGTACTGGAGATAATCAGGGACTGTAGACACATTTAACACGTTTGGAGTGAAAACTAGTTAGGGCTGACAAAAGAAATTTGACTTTTACTGGAATAATGGATAGAAACAACACAATCATGACACATGAACATTTGTGCCACACCAGGATGCAAACAAAAATTTTTCGTTTTATGCCATTTGTTGCCTTGACTGCTTGGGTTATCAGTGTGTGTTCCCTATTAATTTCCATATTCTGGAAACTGCAGACTAGTGTATCCAGTATGTTACTCTTCCTTGCTTCTAGATCTACTGTATTTGTGAGGGACACAAGACATTACAGTCCATCTGCATGAGAGGCTGGTATGCTGTCAGGCACATATATTTATATAGGTGTGGCACCCATTCCTTCAGAATTGATAGGCTGAAACTATCAAATCTCACATTTTGTACTCGCTTGCTCAGTTGGGCAGGACTCCAACCCCTGTGTGATTCATCTGTGAACTGCAGTTTCCTTCTCATGTTGTACTTTCCTATGGCTGCAGTCAGGTGTCTTGTGGTGAAACTATTTAGTACAATGTGGTATTATCTTCCACGTCTTATCTTCCGTACATCTTCCCAAAATGTATTGAAAGTACTTTAAAATTTGGATTGTGTGTCATTGCTACACCACATTTTTAATAACTTTCCATATTACTTTTGACTTAACAAATAATTTAATTCTTTCATCTTTACATTTATGAACTACACTAAAACACCACCTTCATTCATTCAGTATGAAAGAGACAATGATTTCCAATTTTCCCCTTCCGTATCTCACAATAACTGTCCTTTGGAAGCCCATGCATCTGCAGCACAGTGTGGTGACCCACAGAATACCTATTTCTACAGCTGGGCAGGTACTTTCTCATGAAAGCTGCTGCAATAGCTATCCTGTGCTGAAGGTTAATATTGGCCCCTGACATAAATCACCACACATAAAGTAGAAATAAAACTAATGAACAACATCTGCACATTTATGTTCAGCATGTTCTATTAGGTTGCTATTTACATGATGATGTCTAAGTAATTCCATTTTTGAAAATGTCATTCATTGTTAACAATGCATAGGTATGTGCATCACTCCTGGAGTGATATGTATATGCACAGTCCAGAAAAGTTGTATCCCAATGGACTCATTTTATTTGTCTTTTTTCTTTTTTTGTTACACAAATGGCATGATACTGATTACTGTTTCTTACTAATGGGATCTGACATTAGTTACAGGGCCAGTATACCATTGTGTGTTTTAAAATATGTGTATACCTGTCATTGCAACCATTTAGGAATAGTAGGAGCAGCATGTCAGTAAAGCAATACATAAAGTTCTTAAAAGATGTTTCCCTTTGTACAACCGTAGGCACAGCTGAACCACAGCAGCTTCCCACACAAGAGGCTGGAAGCGATACTGAGGCTGGGGCCAGGACAGCTACAGATGTGCTCAGTGAGTAACAGAAATAGCCCACAGTGGGAGGCTTGTGTTCCTACTCTATACACCAGTGAATGAAATGTATCTGGACACTTATTAGCGGACATTAAGACTGTGTGTGTCCACCCTTCCCCTTTATGATGGCTTGAACTCCTCTGGGGGCACTTTCAGTGAGATGTCTTAATCTGTTAGAAGGAATGGCAGCTCATTCTTCCTCTAGGGCTGAAACCAGAGAAAGTACAGATGTTGGGTGCTGGATTTAGAGTGAAGTCACCTTTCTAACTTATCCCAGAGATGTTCCATTCGATTCAGGGTGGCACATGGGTCAGGAAAGGTCACTTTAGGAGTGCCACATCCACAAACCATTGCGTCACAATGCTGCTACATGACAAGTGGCATTTTTGAAACAATTCAAGCAATCATTGCCTCTGAATTGTTCCTCTGCTGCATATAGTACACAATACTGCCAAATATGTACTTGTTCTTCTACATTTGACATTTCCTAAAGTGCGATAAGGAGAGAACAAATTAATAAGGAGAAATTGCATGCTGTAATACTGCCTTCCTGCACTTCATTGTTGGCATGAAAGATGACACGTAATGTTCACATTGGATTCAACAAACCCAAATTCATCCATTGGATTACTGTAGGGTATTGTCTCCAAAAGTCCACTGTCCTGTGGTCATTGCTCTTTACACTACCTGGAGAATGGCTTAATGTTGAGAACAGAAATGTGTGATTTTCAGAAGCTGCTCAGCCATTGTGACTAGTTTCTTGTAACTCCCTGTGCACAGACCATTTCTTATGGGGCTGCTAGTAGCATATCAAAACTAAGTGACCACAGCAGCTATATTTTACCACCACCCACCACAATGTTAGATACCCCCTGTCCAGCAGTACATTAGGTCTGCCCAGACTTCATTTAGCTTTTAATAATTTTTTTCATAATGTGGGGCCACACTCATAATATATTTCCTTATATTGCCATTAGACTGTTGTTTATTTGCAGTGTTACATTTACACTTACACGAACATGATTTTGTCTTCAAAGTGACATTATCAAGTGTTTTAAGTGTTATACAGTGCCTAAGGTGGCATACTCTCATACTTCAAATACACTATTAGATACATTGTCTAAGGGTCGATATTTCTGGTAAAACCTTCTGCTTTGTTTCATCTGTGACTATACCATCTTGACTGAATGACAGTTGGCCAACGGTATGTAGTATGGCCAAGAGTATGCCATATTGGTCACTGTATAAAACTTAACACTTGATAATGGCAGTTTGATGCCGAAATAATGATCATGTAAGTGTAAGTGTAAATGTAACACTGCAAGTAAACAACAGTCTAATGGCAGTACTGGCTTTAAAGTCATTTAGCTTTGTTTTTTACTTAATATTCCCTCTTCACTGTCACATCCATGACTGTTGACTTGGGCAAATTCAGGAGGGTTGAAATACCTCCCTGTTTTAATTATTCAGGTGACATCCAAAGACAAATCCATGTTAAATGTGCTGAGCTCTCCTGACTGACCAAGTCTGCCATTACTGCTCCTTAACTGATAAAGCAGTACCACCTGGCACCTTCTGTAATGGTAGGTCCACCTCTTCAGAAATATAGTGGTCAATTCTGCCCTAAATAAGTGTCCAGGTACTTTGATCAGATAGTGTTTGGTAATTCTTATTTGTGATATCTGTAACCCCTTAGTCATCTGGCCACACTAAAATGAATTAGAATTGACAAATTACAATATGTTTTATTGCAGTAATGTTCATTAATATTGAGAAGTTCAATCTGGAGCAAGTAGATACTGACTTACAAAATTGAAAGTTTGTGTGGATAGCAGTGGAGAAATGAAAGCAGAGAATTACCTAGAGAGACAGGGAAACAAAATGATCAGGGAACAGACTGGAGTAGGAGACTTCGTGGGAAGGAAGTGGTGTGGCATGCATTTGCGGAATGGGCTGCAGATGGGGTGAGAGAATTACATCCTATAATAGTGAAGAGGAGAAAAACTGTGGTGATAATCTGACTAAATGGGAAGTGGACATGCGTATAGCTTGTGACTGGAATACCAGGAGAAGTCTGGAGGGAGGCTTTGTCCAACAGTGGGGCTCCAGTGATGATGCTAGTAGAAAAAATTAGGAAGATTTGAATTTCAAAATTGAACATCTATGTGCAACCCAGTAAGGTAGTAACTGTAATGAAATATTGGGGTGTGAATCTGGTTTATAACTGGCCGTAGCTGTTAAGTGAAATACTACCATATGAAGTGCTTGGTACTAACATTTTTCAGAGGCTCCCTGAACCATATTGTGATCAGTCAGATGTAAGCATCCCATCAACACATTTGTTTCAGTGTCCTTAGGACTATAGGAATGTCCCATTTCTGTGGGGAAATGTTTTTGCTTTGTTGGTACAGTAGTGTGTACAGTATGTTTCATAGAAAGAGCTTCCAATCTATCGCTTTGGTTTCTGTAAGTGACAGTCTGTGAAGATACACATTATCTGTTACATTATTTGCTATCTATATAGTGTTAAACATATATATATATATATATATATATATATATATATATATATATATATATATATATATATATATTCATTGATAACATTTTCTTGAATAGAACAGGTGTCCATCTCTCTTAATCAGAAGGTTAAGAGAAATAAAAATTTTCATCATTTCTTCACATTCAAAACTACATTCCTATACTTACAATAGCGACCACAGCTAATTCTGATCATCATTCATTGGACAACATGTCTGGTATTGCAGTAATAGGCTATACAAACCAACGTTGCTAATTAATCCATGTATCTGCTTATGAGAACCATATAAAAATCCCAACTGTAGATGGGGTTAGCACTCAAAAACGTAGATATATGGTTTCCCATGTACTATTTTTCTTACCTACTGTGAGATGGGGCACTGGAGACAGTTGTATTATCTTTATTTTGTCTTGGGTGTCCTGATAGCTTTTTGGAGTCTTCAGTTGGTACAGTCCTTCTTGGAGGTATCTGTTGTCATTCTTCGTTGGAGGGGGGGGGGGGGGGGGGAGGGGGAGTGTTATAAAGAAGCCTCTCAGCAGAAAATAAGGTTTCTGTGATCTATGTTAAGATAAGAGAGCTAATCATCTCTGAAATGAAGGTGCTGGGAGTAAATAGTGTAATGTGAACAGCTGTAGCATAGCACACAGGAGAAATGGGTTGACATTGAAAAGAATGGCTGATAAGTAACCAGAGGTTATGTACATACTGTATCAGTTCTTGTTCCCTTCTTCTATTTCAGGTGACACTCCATCTGAACATAAATGTTTCAGAATATGACTTCCACTACAGTTTGTTTCTAGACCAATCTGTTTATCATTGTGCCTCACATCTCTACAGGGAGACCAGCAGAAAACTTGCTTATGCCATCTGCAACCAATTCTCCTGGCCACATGTCCCAAGTATTGTGGGTGATGAATGCACAAAAGAAATGTGCTCAAGGAGCAATGAGTGGCAGCCCTTCATTGCAACATGGAAGGTTCATAATGTTGAGCAAGTGAAACAGTTTCCTAGTGAAGGCAACATAAAATTTGTCCTGATGTGCTTTGAGTGTCACCAACACAGTGAACCTGCTTGAAGGTACAAATTGAGCACTGGCAGCTGCGCTTGGGGTGACCTAGATTCCAATGATATGTGCTGCACTCAGAGGAATAGTTGTGACTGGACCAACAGCAAAATATAGGGAACTGTCACCTCAATGAATTAGATGGCAGTGCCATCCAGGAGGCACAGACCTTAAAGAAAACTACAGGAATCAGGCAAGGACATGATTAAGGAAAACTGTTGCGTGGCTCAAGGCAGCTTGATCTGGTGAGGCTATGCTTGTGGCAAAATTTCCAGTATCAGGGAAGAGGAGTGACAGTGAAAGACAACTGAGGATGCAGAATCGGTGCCCTGGAGAAGAGGCTGGCACTCAGGAGATGACAAAGATTGGAGATGACCAGGGTCAAATGGCAATGACCTGAGGCTGGGTGATGGCATGCTGTGAAGGTGCCTGTTGGAGAAGAAACCCATTGTGTTACAGATGCTACAGTGAAACTCAGAATATTTGGGTGGGGAAGGAAGTAGTGACCCCAAGAATGGGTGCAGAGCAGCAGCAATGGGTGGGAAGCTTGAGGGAATGAAGGGCCACTTGTTTGGAGGAGACAAGAAGTGGACAGTATTGATAGATGTGGATGGATGTTTGCCACCATTGTACTGACCCCTGCAGGTCTGGGGGTTAGAATAGCCCCAATGTATTCTTGCCCGTCATAAGAGGCAACTAAAAGGAGTCCCACATGTTTTGGCCTCATGTGGTGGTCCCTTTTAGGGTTTGAACATTTTTCAAAATTTTCCCAAAGAGTGAGCCAATTGGGGAAGGGCGCCTTAAAAAATGCATAGTGTCCATCGTGCACTGAGACATTTAGCCCACTTCGTCGTGGCATTGCAGTCCCACTCATTCTCCATCTCTTGGGCAAGGGCACCTTTCTGGGTGTGTTTCCCTCCATCCACTATGCAGTGTCCTTTTCAGCACTGATGACGACCAGAGACTCACTTGCACCTCATATCCAGCATGGTAGCCAGCCTGTTGTTGTGGGCCACCATGTAGCCTGTTGGTTGTAGCCCCCTGACCCCACAGAGTTCACTCTGCTCATGCCTTTGCCATTAACGCCCCACGTTTGCCAAGGAATAGTTCCCCGTCACCTTCGGCCATCGGGACTCACGGCAGTGGCATCGTGACAGGTGGCCCTTGCTGCGGCTAGGTGGCACACAAGGGGATGGGCATTGGAGTGGGTGGCATCAGGGCTGATGACGTGCCATGAAGCGTAGTAAGTCTTTAAGCAGTCGAGGTCTAATTTCAATGTGTAGAAGTATGACCCCAAATCGTTCCCCTCCCTGGACACACCATGGGAGGAATGCCAGGCTAAGGATGGCTGCAAAGCTTATTCACCCCAGTAACTTGTATGTACAATACTTTATGGGGAATTTTCCATGTCAATGAAGCCTCAGTTTTCTGTGGAGAGTTAGACAAGTTTGGGGAGGTGGAGGGTTTGTCCAAAATGTGCTCTGGGTCAGTCTTGAGAAAAACAGCATCCTCCGTCAAGTCATGGGCATTACTTACTTGCAACACCATTGGGGGATATTTGTTACCATCACGCCACATAACAGCTTAAATATGGTCAAGGGTATTATACTCCATAGGGACCTTCATTTGCAGTCTGACGATGAGATGCACGCCAATTTAGAGCAACAAGGTGCTCATTTCACCTGGCGCATTCACCGGTGTCAAAGGGATAATCAGGTTGCCACCGGTGGCTTCATCTTGGCCTTCGTGGGTCAAGGTGATGGTCTACCACTGTGATGTCAAGCCATATATCCCTCCCCCGATGTGGTGCTTTAAGTGCTGGAAGCTTGGCCATATGTCTTCCTGCTGTACTTCCAGCATCACATGTTGAGATTGTGGATGTGCATCACATCCCAGTACACCTTGTGTCCAGCCTCCCATCTGCATCAACTGTGGAGAGCAGCATTCACCTTGCTCCCCAGCTTGCAGGATTTTGCAGAAAGAGAGGAAAATAATGGAATGCAAGACCCTTAACTGACCAACCTATACTGAGGCTGCGCATATGACATTGACTTAAGCTGCTGCTATGACAACAGTTTTAGCACCTTCTGTTCTGCTGTGTACAGTTACCTCTGAGCCGTCAGACTTCACCTGCCTCCTTGATGGTGGTGGGCACTTCCCTCCCTGTTGCTCCTGCACCACCTACTTTGGGAGCAACACCACCACTGCCCCAACCTCCCCCCCCCCCTCCCTCCCCAACCATTAAAGACAAGAGTCCCCCACTTCTCAGCTCGAGAAGCAAAGTCTTCTTTGGTTCCTCTTGCTAGTAAGGGGTCACTTGGGTCACTCTCTTCCCAGGTTCCTACCAGTGGCAAAGCAGACACCCGCCAGTGGATGAAGCAATGACAGGTAGCTGGTTGTAGGGCATCACGGTCCTCTGTCCATGAGATTGACTCAGTGAAGCCCTCAGAGCTAGAGAAACCAAAGGAGCAGTGAGAGAGCCAAAAAGTGGTAGTCCCCCAAGAACTCGAACCTTGCGGTGGCACCCATACCTCTACTCCATAAAAGCTCTGTGTCTGAGGATGGTTGAGAATCTGGTGTCCCCTGAGAACCTAGATCTCTCTAGGTCCTCAGACACAATGCATATTGATTGCACAGGTACTTGGTGGCAGCCAGTGACGCCGTGGTGTAGCCTGCCTCACTGAGTGTTTCATTCCTTCCCTGCCTCATACATCGTCATATTCCAGTGGAATTGTGGTGCTTATTTCCACCACCTGGCTTAGCTGTGGCAATTGTTAAGCTTCACACCTGCTTTCAGCATTGCCCTCCAGGAAACCTGGTTCCCAGCAATGTGGAACCCTGCCTCTGTGGCAATAGGGGATATTACAAGCACTGTAACAAATATACTATCTGGAGTTTGTCTATGTCCTGGATTCGGTATGTAGTGAACCTGTGCCCCTTCACACTCATAAAGCTGTTGCTGTTAGGATAAGGACACTGCAGGAAATAACTGTCTGCAACGTATATCTCCTTCCACATGGTGCAGTAGCCCTAAACATTTTAGTTGCACTCATTGATAAACTCTGTAAACTTTTCCTACTTTTGGAGATGTTAATGCCTATAACCCATTTTGGGATGCCACTATGCCTACTGGCAGAAACAGAGAGGTCGAAAATTTACTGTCCAAGCTCGACCACTGCCTCCTAAATATTGGGGCCCCCACACATTTCAGCGTGGCTCATGGTACTTACTTGGCCCTTGATTTATCAATTTTGCAGCCCATGACTTCTTCCATGTGTCCACTGGAGAGCCGATGGTGACTTGGGGTTGTAGTGACCACCCTCCCATCTTCCTTTCACTACCCCAGCACCCTGACAACAGATGACTACCCAGATGGGTTTTAAACAAGGCATCCTCGAAACTTTGACTTCTGCTGTCACCACTGAATCTCCCCCACATGGTAACATCGATTTGGTAGTTGAGCTGGTTACCAGAACAATCGTTTCTGTGGCAAAAAACGCGATTCCTTGTTCCTTAGGGTGCCCCGGCGGAAGGCTGTACCTTGGTGCACGTTGAAAGTAGCTGAGGGCATTCAATAGTGCAGGTGGGCTCTACAGCGACATAAACAGCACCCTTCTCTGGAGCACCAAACCGCATTTAATTGGCTCCATGCCAGCATTCATCAGCTTATAAAAAGACGAAAACAGGAGCATTGGGAGAGGTATGTCTTGACCATTGTGCGCCATATGTCACCTTCCCGAGTGTAGACCAAGATCAGATCTGTTTTTTGGTACAGACCTCAACAGGTGCCCCTGTCGTTCACACCGATGCCGTATTACCTATGACGCAAATGTGAATGCCGAGCACTTCGCTCAGCACTATGCTCAAGTCTCTGTGTTGGAGAATTACTCCCCATCCTTTCGTGCCCTCAAATGGTTGATGGAAGGGAAAGTACTCTTGTTTACTACATGCCACAGTGAACCCTTTAACACACCTCTGAGTGCGAGCTCCTCAGTGCCCTTGCACATTGCCCCAACACAGCTCCTGGGCCAGATCGGATCTACAGTCAGATAATTAAACATCTCTCATCCAATTACACGTGACATCTCACCATCTTCAGCTGGGTCTGGTGCAATGGCATCTTTCCATAGCAATGGCAGGAGAGCATCATCATTCCCTTGCTCCAACCCAGTAAAAACCCACTTTATGTGGATAGCTATCAGCCCACCAATATTCTTCGTAAGCTGCTAGAATGTATGGTGTGTCAGCCGTTGCGATGGGTCCTGGAGTCACGTGGCGTTCTGGCTCCATGACAGGGCAGTTTCCACCAGGGTCGCCGTACCACTGATAATCCTGTGTCCCTCATATTCTTGCCACATTACATGAGTGGGGTCTTCAGGGCCCGCTCTCGATTTTTATCCAAAATTTCCTGTCGCTCCATATGTTCAAAGTTGGTGCCTCCCATAGTAACCCCCCATATCCAGAAGAATGGGGTCACCACAAAGCTCTGTCCCCCCTGCGGGTCCGGGGGTTAGAATAGGTCCCACGTATTCCTGCCTGTCGTAAGAGGCAACTAAAAGGAGTCCCTCCCCCTCAAGGGGGTAGTTAGCACCTGCGTCCGGAGACGGACGGTTCCACGACCTATATTTGCGGTCATTTTGGTTTTTCACTTCTTCTGGTCTCTTCCTTCCTTTGGTTGGTTCCTTTCTTTGTTCTTCTCCATCTCACTGTCTTTCTTACTCTTTCCCTTGCCTTCTTCTTCTTGCCTCCTTCTCCTTACCTTCTTCTCCTTGCCTTCTTCTCCTTGCATTCTTCTCCTTGCCTTCTCTGGTCTCCGCCTCTGCGTTTGAGACAGTCTCTCTCCCTCTCTCCCTTCTTTTTCCTCGTCTTCCTTCCTCCCTGTGCGTGCCTGAAGGCCGACCCACATGTTAGCATGCGTAGCCAGTGACGGGGTAACGTGTAATTCCCCACCCTGGGTAGACAAGTAAGGCACGCTCGTACCCCCTGGTAAAGGCCAGGCCCAGGGAGGGGTGATTGCCTGAGCTGACCCCTTCCGACCATTCCGATTGGTCCCTCCCTCCGTCCGTTTCTCGGGAGGCGTGACCTGAGGTGTAAACATTCACCTAAGGTGGGAGTGCCCTCTGAGAGGGTCCCCACAAGGAAGGAGCACGCCATCGGAGACATTGGCCATCATGGGGGATTCCTCTGCAATGGATTTCTCTTCTTCTCTCTCGACTTCTGCCCACAAACGGAAACTTGACCAGCCACCAGTGACAAAAGTAATACCGCCTGCCCCACAGTTCCTCATAGTTTCTCGATCTGAGGACGGAAAGGATTTTTCTTCTGTCAACCCTTTCGTTATCCAGAAGGGCGTAGATGCCATAGCTGGATCTGTCAAGTCCTGTACCAGGTTGCGTAACGGTACCTTGTTACTTGAAACTGAGAGTGCCTTTCAGGCACAAAAACTGCTTCGTGCCACACCCCTGTACATGTTCCCAGTGCGGGTGGAGGCTCACCGCACTTTGAATTCGTCTCGTGGTGTGGTATATACTAGCTCCCTCGACGGATTGACTGACGAGGAAATTGTCTTTCCTCGCTGTGCAGGGCGTGACAGCTGTCCATAGGGTCATGAAAAAGGTCAACAATGACCTTCTACCGACCCGGACACTTTTCTTGACCTTTGATAGTGTTCAGCTGCCGTCACGCATCAAAGCGGGCTACGAGGCTATTTCTGTTCGCCCCTATGTCCCGACCCCTACGCGCTGCTACCAGTGTCAGCGTTTTAATCACACTCGCCAGTCTTGTTACAATGCGGCTAAATGTGTCACTTGTGGCAGGGATGCCCATGAGGGTGACTGTCCACCTCCGTCTCCTTATTGTGTGAACTGTCAGGGTGACCATGCAGCATCCTCCCACGACTGTCCCATCTACAAGGAAGAACACTGTATACAGGAAATTCGGGTCAAAGAGAAAGTGTGCACCTCGGCTGCTCGCAAGCTATTTGCTAGTAGGAAGCCCACGCTGCTCCCAGCGGGGAAATACAGTACTGTCCTCGCCTCTCCTCGGATTACCAGGGAGGTGGCGACGCAGACATGCGATCTGACTTTCAGCACTACAGTCGTCCATTCGGCCAGTGCTAAGATCGCCCGGTCGATATCTCCTCTTACTCCAGTCACCCCTCAGACACAACCACCTTTATCAGCTTCTGCCAAAACGAAGACCCAGAAGTCAGATGGACGGGCCTTCAGGAAGGAACCGTCCCGTGCAGACTTCCTACGTACCTTGAACTCCCAGCCATCGACCAGTACTTCCACTAAACGACCTTCCAAGAAGGCTCATAGGAAGTACAGTTCTCCTTCTCCGCCACGGCGCATTTCTTCTCCTGTGCCACCCAGCGGTTGCCGCACCAGGCCATCATCCGTTTCGCCTGGCTGCACCGCTGGTAGCCGAACATCTGGCCGTTCACCAGCGGAGGAAGCTCCCCCTCTCGTCCATCTTAACAAGATGGTCGATGACCCTATAGAACCAATGGACGATGACTGTCTGCCTATTGACAGTGGCGGCAGTGCTCGCTCGAAGCCAGACCCTCAGCAGCCTTCGAGGTGACCCCTTCTTGCTTTTTCTTCTCATGATGGCACTTCTTCACTGGAATATTCGTAGCATTCACTCCAACCAAAAGGACTTGAAGTTGCTGCTCCGCTTGCACCGTCCGCTCGTCGTAGCCCTCCAGGAAACGAAGCTACACCCATGCAATCAAATTGCCTTGGCACACTACACCTCTGTGCGTTTTGACCTAACCCTGTGGCAGGTGTTCTGGCTCATGGCGGGGTTATGTTGCTGGTCTGGGATGATGTTTACTACGATCCCATCACATTGTATACCGGCCTGCAGGCAGTTGCCGTTCGAATTACTCTCCCCACTTTTACATTTTACATTTGTACCGTTTACACTCCATCGTCGTCTGTGTTACTAGGGCAGACATGATGCAAATTATTGCTCAGCTCACTGCACCATTTTTGTTAACTGGAGACTTCAATGCCCACCATCCCCTTTGGGGCTCTCCAGCATCCTGTCCGAGGGGCTCCCTGTTAGCAGACCTTTTCAACCAGCTCAATCTTGTCTGCCTCAATACTGGCGCCCCTACTTTTCTTTCGGACACATCTAACACCTATTCCCATTTAGACCTCTCTATATGTACTAGCCAACTTCCACGCTGGTTTGAGTGGTATGCACTTCCTGATACATATTCAAGCGACCACTTCCCGTGTGTTATCCATCTCCTGCATCATACCCCCTCTCCATGCTCAACTAGTTGTAACATCTCCAAAGCAGACTGGGGGCTCTTCTCTTCCAGGGCGACTTTTCAGGTTCAAACCTTCGCAAGCTGCAATAGTCAGGTCGCGCATCTCAGGGAAGTCATTCTCACTGCTGCTGAATATTCCATCCCTCACACTACTTCTTCTCCACGTCGCGTACCGGTCCCCTGGTGGACCGCAGCATGTAGAGACGCTTTACATGCTCATCGACGTGCTTTACGCACCTTTAAACGCCACCCTACAGTGGCAAATTGTATCAATTATAAACGATTACATGCGCAGTGTCATCGTATTATTAAAGAAAGCAAGGAAGCCAGCTGGGCTGCTTTCACAAGCACCTTCAACAGTTTTACTCCTTCTTCTGTTGTCTGGGGTAGCCTGCGCCGGCTGTCTGGCACTAAGGTCCACTCACCAGTTTCTGGCTTGATGGTCGCGAATGACATCCTTGAGGCCCCTGAGGATGTCGCCAATGCCTTTGGCCACTTTTTTGCATAGGTTTCGAGCTCCGCTCATTACCACCCTGCCTTCCTCCCCCGAAAACAGGCCGAGGAGGCTAGGCCACCTAACTTCCGCTCTTCAAACAGTGAAAGTTGTAATGCCCCATTCACCATGCGGGAACTCGAAAATGCACTTGCCCGGTCACAGTCCTCCACTCCAGGGCCTGATTCTATTCATATTCAGATGCTGAAGAACCTTTCTCCTGGGGGGTAAAGGTTTCCTTCTTCGTACTTACAATCGCATCGGGATTGAGGGGCATGATCCCGCATGCTGGCACGAGTCTATTGTTGTCCCGATTCCTAAGCCGGGGAAGGACAAGCACTTGCCTTCCAGTTATCGACCCATCTCGCTTACCAGCTGTGTCTGTAAGGTGCTGGAACGAATGGTTAACTCTCGTTTGGTTTGGTTGCTAGACTCTAGACGCCTACTTACCAATGTACAATGTGGATTTCATAGGCGCCGCTCTGCTGTTGACCATCTGGTTACCTTGTCGACCTTCATTATGAATAACTTGTTGCGGAAGTGCACGACTGCGGCTGTGTTCTTTGATTTGGAGAAGGCTTACGACACCTGTTGGAGGGCGGGCATTCTCCGCACCATGCATACATGGGCCCTTCGTGGTCGCCGCCCTCTTTTTATTCGTTCCTTTTTAATGGGTCGACAGTTCAGGGTACGTGTGGGTTCTGTCCTGTCGGACACCTTTCGCTAGGAGAATGGGGTGCCACAGGGCTCAGTTTTGAGCGTCGCTCTCTTCGCCATAGTGATCAATCCAATAATGGATTGCCTCCCAGCTGATGTATCAGGCTCCCTTTTTGTGGACGACTTTGCCGTCTACTGCAGCGCGCAGCACACATATTTCCTGGAGCGCTGTCTTCAGCTTTGTCTTGACCTTCTTTACTCCTGGAGTTTCGCCAATGGCTTCCGTTTTTCTGCCGAGAAGACGGTCTGTATTAACTTCTGGCGCTACAAAGAGTTTCTCCCACCGTCCTTACGACTTGGTCCTGTTGCTCTCCCATTCGTGGAGACAACAAAATTTTTAGGTCTTACATTTGACAGGAAACTTAGCTGGTCTCCAGATGTGTCATATTTGGCTGCCCGTTATACCCGTTCCCTAAATGCCCTCCGTGTTCTCAGCAGTACGTCGTGGGCAGCGGATCGAACAGTCCTACTTCGCCTATATCGGTCGATCGTCCGCTCAAAGCTGGATAATGGGAACTCTGTATATTCCTCTGCACGGCCGTCCATCTTACCCCTCCCCAACTCTATACAACATCGGGGGTTACGTCTTGCAGTCGGAGTGATCTATACTAGTCCCATCAAGAGTCTTCATGCTGAAGCTGGTGAATTGTCACTAACCTACCAGCACGATATACCGCTTTGTCGGTGTTCCTGTCGGCTACTGTCAATGCTCGACCACCCGTCTTATCGTTCCTTTTTTGACGATTCTCTCGACCGTCAATACAGGTTGTATGTCTCTGCCCTGCTACCCCCTAGAGTTCGCTTTCGTATCTCCTTCAACACCTTGATTTTTCACTCCCTGCAACCTTTAGAGTGGGCGAGAGCTACACGCCACCTTTGCTCCAGGCTCAGGTTCGTGTTCACCTTGACCTCAGCTCGCTCTCAAAGGAGGTTACCCCTGGTTCGGTATACCACTCCCGTTTTGTCGAACTTCATTCGAAGTTCATTAATATGACCTTCATTTATACAGATGGCTCTAAGACCAATGATGGGGTCAGGTGTTCTTTTATTGTCGGGGCACAAAGTTTCAGATACCGGCTCCATGGCCATTGTTCGGTCTTCACAGCTGAGCTCTTTGCTCGCTACCAGGCTGTTCTTTACATCTCCCGCCACTGTCATTCTGCTTATGTCATCTGCTCCGATTCCCTGAGCGCCATCCAGAGCCTCAGCAATCCGTATCCGGTTCATCATTTCGTGCACCGGATCCAACACTCTCTTCAGCAGCTGGTGGACGTCGGTTCTCCGGTTACCTTTATGTGGGTTCCTGGCCATGTCGGTATCCCTGGGAACGAAGCTGCAAATGCCAAGGCGAAGGCTGCAGTTCTCCAGCCTCGGACGGCTTCTTGTTGTGTCCCTTCGTCAGATTGTAGCAGGGTCATTTGTCGGCTCATTTTGTCGTTGTGGCATGCCGATTGTGCTGCACTTACGAACAACAAGCTTCGGGCCTTGAAACCTCTTCCCACGGCTTGGACGTCCTCCTCACGCCCTTCTCGGTGGGAGGAGATCGTTTTGGCCCTGTTACGAATTGGACACTGCTGGTTCAGCCATCGCCATCTGCTGACGACTGCGCCGGCGCCGTTCAGCCAACGTGGGAAATTGCTAATGGTTAGCCACATTTTAACGTCCTGTCCGGATTTTACTACACTGCGTCTTGATCTTGGCCTGCCATGTACTCTGGATGCCATTTTAGCGGATGACCCAGGAGCAGCTGCTCACGTTCTTCGTTTTATCAACTTCACAAACCTGTCTAAGGACATTTGATTATGCTGTTCTTCTTTAATCCTATGCCTGTTAATACGTCTTTTATAGTGTTGTCCCTTTTAGTTGCTGTTTTAACCTTGTATCTTGCGGTGCATTCCTAACTTAGTGTGGGTGCTAATGACCATTGTAGTTGTGCGCCCCAAAACCACAAAGAAAAGAGCTCTGTATTGTCTGTCTGTATTTTTAGTGGCCATTAACGGTCTAGCAGCAGCTGTTGGGCCCCCTGTCTCACATTCTCTGATGCAGAAGACAACTGCATTTCGTACTGCTGCTCCAGTACTAGTGCTGCTGAGCAGCCCCTACCAGGAGCCATCCACAAGGTGCAGTCATGGGCACTAGCCCACAGCTTCCTATTTCTGGTTGTGAAGTCATGTCATGCATTTCTGTCGACGTCGCACCATTCATCCAGAACCAGAACTTTACTTTCACGATGATCCACTCACTGTAGTGGAGACTTCGATTCTTAGGACTGGTTTTCGAATCCCAGTTGACTTGACTACCTTACCATCATCTTAAGCGGAAGTGCTGGCAGCACCTCCGTGCCCTCCGCTGCCTGAGCAACACAAACTGGGGTGCATATCGCTCTACTCTATTGCAGCTCTACAGAGCCTTTGTTCAATCCCACCTTCCCTATGGGAGTCCGGTTCATGGTTCGTCAGCACCCTAGCATTGTTTGCACTTGATCTAGTGCACCACTGCGGCCTTAAACTAGCGACAGGAGCTTTTAGGAAGAGTCTGGTGACCAGCATACTGGTGGGGACTGGAGACCCTCCATTGAAGGTTAGGCATACACAACTGCTCGACAGTTACGTTGCACACCTTCATAGTTCTCCTGAGTATCCAAATTACTTTCTACTCTTCCAAACCATGGCATTTCATCTTCCACATCTACATCCCAGGTCAGCACTTATGATTGCAGTTTGCATGTGATCACTTCTGTCTGAACTGGAGTCCTTCCCTTTACCACCTCCATTCCAGGTCAACCCACATACTCCTCCGTGGTGTTAACTTTGGCTGCGGCTTTGTCTTGAAACTTTCATATGGCCCTAAGGATTCAGTTACTCTAGCGGCACTCTGCTGTCACTTCCTCTCAATTCTTGACGTTTTCTGGGGCTCTGACATGGTTTACACCGACGGCTCAATGGCAGTCATTGACAGAGGCCCTATTGACCAGAATTCCTTCCCTGATGGCTGCAGTGTTCTCACTGCAGAGCTGGTGACTGTTTTGTAGTTTTGAGCATATCCGTTCTTGCCCTGGGGAGTCGTTTCTTTTGTGTACTGAGTCGTTGAGCAGCCTACAATATATCAACCAGTGCTACCCTTGTCATCCTTTGATTTTGATTGGATTTTGATTGGATTTGATTTTATCACGGAAGCTAAAACAGCTTATGTCTAACCCGCCAATGCCCACACCGAAACTAAGTTTATTGCATGGTATCACTCCCTGTCTACCTAGTAAAGCTAACCAGTGCCCTTAAATATTGCAAGGAGACCAACTACCAGTTTTTTGTTAGACACAATTTCTTCAGGTCTGGATCTTCAGAAGATTCTGTACCTTTTACTCTCCAATGCCATGCATTCAAAGATTAGGTATGATGAAGTTTCTTATCCCTCATCACAGATCCTACATTTAGGGCCCTCTTCCATTTTACCCATTGTGTGTAGGTGTTTTTTGAGATTCCCATGGCTGGTCGTAACTCCATTCATGAGTTTGATCTCTTTCCTGTTCAACCCCAGGATTAAAGAGATTCTTTTAAAACATGGCTTGGGCATTATTACCTTCCCATGTTTTTGTTTATGGACCTTGGTCCAGTGTCCTACTTGCTGTTTCCTAAGCCAGTTCCATAGTTCTAATTTAATCGTAGCCTTGGTGATTGTCAGGACAGGTTCCAATCCAATAAATGGAGTTGTTGTCCACATCCTAGCCAACCTGTCGGCTTGTTCATTGCCACAGATCCCTGAGTGGCCAGGGACCCACAGTAGGTTTACCATATTGCTTCCCCCTAGCTCCACCAGAGCCCTGTGGCATTCTGCAACAATCTTAGATCTCATTGTAGGAGCTGCCAATGGTTTCAGAGCTGCCTGCCTGTCTGAATAGATGCAGATACTAGGCTTCTTGTAGCACCTATGTATATTCTCCTCCACATGTGCCCCGATTGCGGTAATTTCAGCTTGGAATACAGAGGCCAGTTTTCGTTGAGAGGTGATGCCCTCCAGTCTTGGCTGAACCACATACACCCCTGCCCCAATGTCTTGGTCAATGTTTGATCCATCGGTGAACCAAATTATGTCCCCGTACTGTGTCGAACTGTTCCCTCACTTCTCCCTGCTTCCAATTATATTGTAAGGTTTGTCAAAGCAGTTGGGAGTTATTATGTAGTCAGCAGGCATTTCCCTAGCCATTCCTATATTTACCTCACTCACTATGTTAGTGTGTGATTCTCGATATCTGAGTGAGACCCAGTTTTTGCCAGTTTTAGGTCTGTGTGCCCCAGCTGCTGCTTCCATCCTGACCTAAAGGTGTAGTGGAGGCATGTCCAGTATGGCTTCCATTTCAGTGGTTGGTGTGCTGCTAATTTCACTCACTATGGCTAAACAGGCCAATCTCTGCACCTTAGCCAGCTCCTTAGCTGCAACCTGCTGTTCTACCTTCTGCCACCAAACTATGGTCCCGTGGGAAATCGTAGGTCTGACCACTGTGGTGTATATCCAGTGCATACCCCTGGGGCTTAGGCCCCAGTTTTTGCCACAAGCCCTTCTAGTACTCACTAGTGTACTTTTTGCCTTGGAATGGACACTCTTAGTGTTAGGGTTCCATGTTAGCTTCTCATCTAAGGTTACCCCTAAATATTTCACTATCCCCTTCACAGGTCAAGTTTCATCGAAGAGCTTTGTATTCCAACTTGAGTGTCAAATGTGTCTCTTTGTAAATGGCACCACAACAGTCTTCTTAGGATTAACACTGAGATCCTGTTTAATGCACAAATTTTGCCCAATGTTCAAACTTTCTTGTGCCATATTTCTAACTGTATGAGTAAATTTGCCTAGTATTACTAGGACAAGGTCATTTGCATATCCTTGGCAGAAGCATTGTCTGGAAATTAATTCCACAATGATTTCATTCACCACTAGATTCCACAATAGCGGGGACAGAACTACTCCTTATGTGCAGCCTCTAGTGGTGTTAATTACCATCTCTTCATTCATCATGGTAGCCTCCACATTCTGTTCACTAAGCATGGCCCTGGTCCACCTGCATATTGTGGTCCCCAGGTCATGCACCTCTGCTACCCTTACCATGGAATTGAAGGTCATGTTACTGAAGGCCCCCTTGGTATATAGGAAGATACACAGGGCTATTTCTAGGAAGTGATTTCTCCACCTCCCCAACGAGTTGGAGGAGAGCTGACTCGTATGATTTACCTGGTTGATACGCATGCTGGTTTGAATGTAGGGGGGCACTACTTAGCATCCTCTCCTTAATATATACATTAACCAGTTTTTCCAATGTTTTGAGAATGGAGGAGGACAGACTGATTGGTCTCATATCCTTCACCTTCGTATGATAAATTGTCTCTGGCTTTGGAATGAAGACAACCTTCACTGCCCTCAAAGCACTGGGAATGATTCCTACTGATAGGCTAACCCTGAATAGCCTGCATAGAACTCTTATGAGCTTCTCTTCTGCCTGTTGAATGAGAGCTGGAAAAATTCCATCTGGGCCAGGTGACATGAACAGTTAGAATGTTCCCACCCCCCATAGTATTTTATTAAAGTTCACACATTCCTTGGCCGATTCCCAGTCCTCTCTTTGAGTGCCTGAGAACTGTTGTCTCTCAGGGATCATATTTTGGACTGTGTGGTCTGGCAGAGCATACTGAGCAAAGTGAATTTTGAGGAGCAGTTCCAGCATCTCATGTGCTGTTGTGGTATATTCCATATCCTCCTTCCTCAATGTATCTCCTGGATTGGTTGGTACTCTAGTGAAAATCTTGTGCAGCTATGCACTCCACTTCCTCACAGAATGCCTCCCAGGATGCCTCCTTTGCTTGTCTGATTGCAATATTGTAGTTGACAAGGGCCTCAAGATATCTAGCCAATTGTCCTTTACGTCTCCCAATATTAAACAGTCTCCATACCTGTTTCCTTTGCATTTCTAAGTTATTACACCGAGGTACAATCCTATATGTGCACTTCTTAGTGGTTGTGCAGTTGTCCTGATATGAGGTCATTATGGCAGAGGTAACTGCCTCTGCTACTTCTTCCAATTCCACTTCTTCCAATTCTACTTCTTCCAATTCTACTTCTTCCAATTCTACTGGATTCCTTATTGAGGTTTTAACTTCCAATAAGCCTAAATCAAGGTCCCTCGTATATCTCTCCCACTTTGTTTTCCTGGGATTCCTATAGGTCATGGTCTGTCTGATTCCCATTTCAACCTTGAATTTAATAATTTAATATGGATGTGGTCCAATGAGGATGGCTACAGCACCACATGCCATTGTTTGACATAGCTGCCCATCATCATGACACCAAAGGTTAGGTCAATTACTTCATCCCTCCTTCTATTCCTGAATGTAGGTTCATTGCCCTATTCAGGACCTCTAAGTTGATAGCTAAAAGGAATTCAAGGAGGTATTCACCTCTACAGTTGGTCTCCTTGCTGCCCAACAGTAGGTTATGGGCATTGGCATCACATCCCACCAGCAGTTGGTCACTTTGCTGATGGCAAGTCTCTGCCAGTCTCCTAACCTCCAAGGAGGGAGGAGGAGAGCTGTCTTCATAAGGGAGGTATGCTGAGGCCAAAACAATTTACATTGTGGTAACTTCATCAAATTGCTGCAATTTAATGGTCACTAAATCCCTTGAGGAGAAGTCCATCATTGGCATGAAAGAAATTCCATTTCCTACGTAGATGCATGGTCTGGAGATTCTTAGATTTCTAACATGGAATAGCTTACCTCCAGTACCATCGAGACCCAATACACCCCCTTCATATAAATAGATTTCTTGTGTTGTGGCCACGTCCACTTCCTGCCTCCCAAGGCAGTGACTCAGGGCAGCAGAGGCACCCTTTACTGTGCTGCAGATTAATCTGCAACATCTCCTGTCTCCATCTTTGAGGTCTTTGAGAACCCTGACACTGACCTGCAAGAACCCTAAAAGCAATATCAGACAAGCCTTTGATCTTAATCCTATGTGCCATGCATCTGTTGGCGCAGATCCCATCACAACTTGTGTTGGGTCAGGGAGTTGGGTAGGTCTAGGAATGGATAGGGAAGATGGGAAGTTTTGGGACACTCTTAGTCTGATCCATCAGCTGAGGCCTTTCCAGCAGTAGATCCTCTACCTTAGGCATAGCCCTCAGCATCACGTGGATACGCAAGCCTCTCCACCTCCACAGACAGTTCTTTGTCAAAATGGTGTCCCCCAGAGAGGTCGTCATACTTTGGTAGCAACCATCAAGGAGTCCATCTATGCCATGGAATGGTCTAGTCATTCTGTGGTGTTTGTCTGGGCTCCTGGTCACATCAGAATCCATGGAAATGAGCTTGCCGACAGGCTGGCCAAATAGACTACACGGAAACAGTTTCTACAGATAGGCATTCCCGTAAATGACCTGCCTTCATTATATGCTGCAAGGTTTTTTGGCCTTGGGAGACTTAATCACATAAGCTCAGTATGCACACCAAATTGCGAGCTATCTCGTGCACTATGAGGATCCACCTCAGTGTCAATGCAGTACCCAGTTGACAGTGGCCCATTTTCTGGTCAGTGCCCCACTTTGACTGCCCTGTGACGAAATCTTCGGTTACTAGTCTTGTTGCCACTAATTTTATCTGACAATGCCTTATTGTTGTTGTTGTTGTTGTTGTTGTTGTTGTGGTTGTTGTGGTCTTCAGTTCTGAGGCTGGTTTGATGCAGCTCTCCATGCTATTGCATCCTGTGCAAGCTTCTCCATCTCCCAGTACCTACTGCAGCCTACATCCTTCCGAATCTGCTTAGTGTATTCATCTCTTGGTCTCCCTCTACGATTTTTACCCTCCACGCTGCCCTCCAATACTAAATTGGTGATCCCTTGATGTCTCAGAACATGCCGTACCAACTGATCCCTTCTTCTAGTCAAGTTGTGCCACAAGCTCCTCTTCTCTCCAATTCTTTTCAATATCTCCTCATTGGTTATGTGATCTACCCATCGAATCATCAACATTCTTCTGTAGCACCACATATTGAAAGCTTCTATTCTCTTCTTGTCCAAACTATTTATCATCCATGTTTCACTTCCATACATGGCTACACTCCACACACATACTTTCAGAAATGACTTCCTGACATTTAAATCTATACTCGATGTTAACAAATTTTTCTTCTTCAGAAACGCTTTCCTTGTCATTGCCAGTCTACATTTTGTATCCTCTCTACTTCAACCATCGTCAGATATTTTGCTCCCCAAATAGCAAGACTCCTTTACTAATTTAAGTATCTCATTTCCTAATCTAATTCCCTCAGCATCACCCGACTTAATTGGACTACATTTAATTACCCTCGTTTTGCTTTTGTTGATGTTCATCATATATCCTCCTTTCAAGACACTGTCCATTCCGTTCAGCTGCTCTTCAAAGTCCTTTGCTGTCTCTGACAGAATTACAATGTCATCGGCGAACCTCAAAGTTTTTATTTCTTCTCCATGGATTTTAATACCTACTCCGAATATTTCTTTTGTTTCCTTTACTGCTTGCTCAATATACAGATTGAACAACATCGGGGAGATTCTGTACAATCTCTGGTTCTTTCAGTTTATCCAGGTCCCATCTCCTTAAATTCCCACCTTTTTGAAGCTTCTTCAGTTTTAATACACAGTTCATAACCAATAAATTGTGGTCAGAGTCCACATCTGCCCCCTGGATATGTCTTACAATTTAAAACCTGGTTCCTAAATCTCTGTCTTACCATTATATAATCTATCTGATACCTTTTAGTATCTCCAGGGTTCTTCCATGTATACAAACTTCTTTCATGATTCTTGAACCAAGTGTTAGCTATGATTAAGTTATGCTCTGCGCAAAATTCTACCAGACAGCCTACTCTTTCATTTCTTAGCCCCAATCCATATTCACCTACTATGTTTCCTTCTCTCCCTTTTCCTACTACCGAATTCCAGTCAACCATGACTATTAAATTTTCGTCTCCCTTCACTACCTGAATAATTTCTTTTATCTCATCATACATTTCATAAATTTCTTCATCTGCAGAGCTAGTTGGCATATGAAGTTGTACTACTGTAGTAGGCGTGGGCTTTGTGTCTATCTTGGCCAGAATAATGCATTCACTATGCCGTTTGTAGTAGCTTACGCGCACTCCTATTTTTTATTCATTATTAAACCTACGCCTGCATTACCCCTATTTGCTTTTGCATTTATAACCCTGTAGTCACCCGACCAAAAGTCTTGTTCCTCCTGCCACCGAACTTCACTAATTCCCACTATATCTAACTGTAATCTATCCATTTCCCTTTTTAAATTTTCTAACCTACCTGCCTGATTAAGGGATCTGACATTCCACGCTCCGATCCGTAGAACGCCAGTTTGCTTTCTCCCGATAACGATGTCCTCTTGAGTAGTCCCCTTCGGAGATCCAAATGGGGGACTATTTTACCTCCGGAATATTTTACCCAAGAGGAGGCGATCATCATTTAATCATACAGTAAAGCTGCATGCCCTCGGGAAAAATTATGGCTGTAGTTTCCCCTTGCTTTCAGCCGTTTGCAGTACCAGAACAGCAAGGCCATTTTGGTTAGTGTTACAAGGCCAGATCAGTCAATCATCCAGACTGTTGCCCCTGCCACTACTGAAAAGGCTGCTGCCCCTCTTCAGGAACCACACGTTTGTCTAGCCTCTCAACACATACTCCTCCGTTGTGGTTGCACCTACGGTATGGCTATCTGTATCGTTGAGGCACACAAGCCTCGCCACCAACGGCAAGGTCCATGGTTCATGGGGGGGGGGGGGGGGGGGAAGAATGCCTTATCAGCTGATTTATTTTTATATTTTATCCATT
Organism: Schistocerca serialis cubense; assembly: GCF_023864345.2. Taxonomy (NCBI): domain Eukaryota; kingdom Metazoa; phylum Arthropoda; class Insecta; order Orthoptera; family Acrididae; genus Schistocerca; species Schistocerca serialis. Next base: position 808,949,302 of record NC_064642.1, read on the forward strand.
AGGGTGGGTTTTATCTTTCGATCTAAGTTTCAGCGCATGTTCTTCATCTGTTTGTTCCCTTCACCCTAGTGCTTTTAGGCTGGAGGTTTTAATGTTTTCACAGTGGCTGGCTGCTTCTTTTTTATTCTTGTGGTCAGCCAATCATGGTCATCTGCTCTCCCTCCAACCTGTTTCTTCTGCCTCTCTGGTTTTCATGTCCTGTTTTGTCCACTGTAGTGTTCGTTGCCCTTCTGTCATTCTTGTGATTTTTCTCCCCCATTTTGTGCTGTGTCGTTTTATTCTTTCTCTTATGGATTTATTTTAATTGGAACAAGGGACCAATGACCTCAGTTTGATCCCTTCCGCCCCTCTTTTGACTAACCAGCCGTTGGACTGGGAAGGTGCTGGCATGCATCATGTAGGGGCTTACAGGGGGACAATGGCTTCTGGTATGCAAGTCAGAAACAAGAGGCATGTGTGCCAGCGATGGTTTTCGAATCCAAAAGGGCACCAGGGTTGGTGGCACTAGCACTAGCAGCACTGGAAAAGGGTGTTGGATGTGCCCATTGCTGCAGCCATGTGTCTTTTTTGTAACACTGATGCAGGCTGGCTGGGAATTGGACAGTGACAGGACACAGGTGGCAAATGGGAGGCACACAGGTGGGACATGAGGGTGCCAATGGGGCCAGACAGGCAGTAACAGCTGGAGATGACATAACAGAAGCTGGGCCAGATGTAACAGCGCAAGCAAAATGCACCAGGAGACCATAGGTTTCTCTTCACAAAGTGCAGCAACTGCAGAGGGAGGAAGGAAAGCTGATCACAGCAATGGACTTTTGGCAGAAAGTATGAGCAGCATTGGACATCACTGGTGGAGTCAAGCTGTTGGGTCAACATAGACAGATGAGTGAAGAGTAAACCTGGAAAAATGAAACATTTGTGGCAGCATTGTTTAGAAAGAGCAACTGGGCCGCCAAAAGTGAGACACTAGTTGAACCTTGGCGTTGAAACAAAAGTTTAGAGACAAAAACTGAGATGAGCAGGGAAGTTAATGAGGCTGTAAGAGATGGCTGTGGTGACCAGACCACAGCACTGCCAGGCAGGGCCTGACCAAAGGCAGGCCATGCATGTGTCAGTCAGAGAACAAAATAGGGCAAGAGCCACATTGACCAAAGAGGAGGACCAGGAGGGGAAGGAAGAGACCTAAGATGGGCTTAAAGCATCAGTGAGAGCAGACTGATGGGAGACATGGCAGGAGGTGAGAGATGAGATCTGACCAGAGGAGACAAACATATAGCAATGGTACCAGGGGAGAGAGAAGGGGGAGCACCCAGAGTGCAGAGGATTCTGGGGGCTGCAGAAGATAAGGTTTGGGCGGGGAAGGAGCCGAGGTAAATGAGCAAGTGAGAGCAATGGCAAAAGCGTGAAAGAGATCCCTAGGTTGACAAGATGGTGGAATGGCACATCAGGACGACACCAGAATAAAGGAATGAAGTGTAACCACCACAAGACAGAAAAAGAGAGAGAAAGTAAGAATAAGGCAAAGACTAACTGAACATGAGACAACAAAAGTGTGCAGTCATCTGCAATGCAAAAGAACCAGGAGCAATGTTTTTTGAACAGAGTAAAACCATGCAAACACTGTATGGAAGCAAAAAACACATAGAGGAAGGCTACCTGGTGGAACACAAGTATCCGGAGGCAAGAAAATAATGAAAACTGCATAAGAGGGATGCTCCCAGTTAGCCAAGAAGAGTAGAACTTCATTGCAATCTGAGGAAAGTACATGATAACTAGGATCAAATGAAGCAGCTTTCTAGTGAAGGCCAGTTAAAGATGGTCCTGCTCTACTAAAAGATTGGTGCTAATATGAGAATTATTCATGAAGTTACCAGTTGGGTGCTTTATCTGTGATGACTGACAAACACTGCTGTAGGAACCATCAGTACCCATTGCAGGGGGAATGCTAATATTGTGGGCTGCACTCTTAGGAATATAGTCATGCCACTCCTAAGTAGGTAACTGATGTCAAGCTTGGAATTTGGATTGGTTGGTGAGCTGCTGTGTAGTGTCTTCTAAAGGATGTCCAGTGGATGAATACTGGGAAGTTTTCCAGTGTCATATGGCCCCACAGGTGTGAGGTACGCAGTGCCTGTCACAGGCAAGATGAGCTGGGCAGTGTTTCGGGATCATGATTTTGTGTTATCGCGTTGTCACTGTAGTCTTGTACCATGGGAAGCAAGGACGGTATGTTGGTTCATGGTTGGTTCATCTTTCTATAATACAAACTGCAAGCATATATTAACTGGGTTCTTTATTTGTAAGAATAGATTACTTAACTCAAGATAGTCCTGGTGGTGCTGTAGAAGTTCTCTGTAACAGACCATGTTAGCCTCACTGCTGGTGAAGTAAAAGTCTGCCATGTACACTATTCTGGTCACTTAGTACTGCCTGCGATGGTCCCCCAACTGTAAGTGACTATGACTGCTGACTCTACTTGTTGGATGAAAGATAGAAACAGACTGACTGTTCTCCCCCCCCCCCCCCCCCCCCAGGGGGTCCACAACTCTTTTGTGGACATGTGCGTAGCGAGCACGGGACACCGAGCTAATGTGGCCCTCCTTCCTTTCCGGGCTGCATACCTTCCCTTTCCACATCCTTCCCCGTCCCCCATCTTTCCCCGTCCCCCATCTTCCACCTCCCCCCCCCCCCCCTCACCTCTGGCTCTTTCCTTCCCCTTCTCCCCCTCTGGGAGTATGGTTTGTGCCTACGTCCGGAGACGGACGCTCGAAACTGTTAAAAATTCCTTACTTTCTACACTCTCCAGTCTTCGTCCTTCCTCTGACCTTCTCTTTTCCTTCCCTCTTCTCTTTGCCCTTTTCTCCGCTGCAGCGTTTGAGACCCCTCTTCTTTCCTTTCCCTTTCTCTTTCTTCCTCCCTGTGCGTGTCTGAAGGCCGACCCACGCACTTCCATGCGTAGCCGGTGACAGGGTAATGCATAATTCCCCGCCCCGGGTAGACAGGTAGGACACATACGTACCCCCTGGTAACCGCCAGGCCCAGGGAGGGGTGATTACCGGAGCTGATACCTTCCGAAAGTGCCGATTGGTCCCTCCATCCATTTGTCGGGAGGTGTGACCTGAGGTGTGAACAATCACCTAAGGCAGGAGTGCCCTCAGAGAGGGCCCCCATAAGCGAGGAGCACGCCATCGGAGACACCAGTAATCATGGGGGACTCTTCCGCAATGGTTTCCTCACCTTCCAATATGTCTGCTCACAAACGTAAGTTCACTGAGTCACAGCCACAGACAGTTCTTCCATTGTTACCACAGTTCCTTGTTGTTTCTCCGTCTGACGAAGGTTACGACTTCTCCAGGGTCAACCCTTTCATTATTCAGAAAGGTGACGACGCAATTGCAGGTCCTGTAAAGTCTTGTTCCAGATTACGGAATGGCACTCTGTTGTTAGAAACAGTCAGTGCCCTCCAGGCACAAAAATTGCTGCATACTTCTCTGCTCCACACCTTCCCTGTCCGGGTGGAACCGCACCGTACCTTAAATTCCTTGCGTGGAGTCGTTTATACACACTCCCTTGATGGATTGTCTGACAAAGAAATTCAGCACTACCTGTCTGACCAGGGCATAACGGCTGTTCATAGAGTTATGAAAAGGGTTGACACGAACATCATTCCAACCCGCACTGTCTTCTTGACATTTGACAAAGGTCAACTCCCATCGAAAATCAAAGCAGGCTATGAGATAATTTCCGTTCGCCCTTACGTCCCAAACCCTACCCGTTGCTATCTATGTCAGCGGTTCAATCACACCAGCCAATCCTGTTCCAATCCGGCCAAATGTGTTACGTGTGGCAAGGATGCCCATGAGGGTGGTTGTCCACCTCCATCCCCTCGCTGCATCAACTGTATTGGTGACCACGCTGCTTACTCTCGAGATTGCCCCGTTTTTAAGGACGAAAAGCTCATCCAGGAAATAAGAGTGAAGGAAAATGTGTCGACCTTTGCTGCTCGAAAATTATTCGGCAGTCGACAGCCCACCATGCCTCAGACAGGGAAATACAGCACTGTCCTTGCTTCTCCTCGGCCAACCAAGGAGGCGGCCACGCAGACTTGCAACCTCACCTTTAGTGCCACGGTCGTCAGATTGGCCAGCACAAAGATCGCCCGTTCAACCTCACCACTTTCGCCTGCCCACTCTATGGCTCACCCTTCGTCGGGTTCTGCTAAATCTCGAGCCCAAAAGTCAGACACCAAGACTTCCAAAAAGAGCATACTCGTGAAGAGTTTTAACGTACTGCAACTTCACAACCATCGGTTCCTGCTTCATCTAAAGATCATACTTACAAGAAGGCTACAAAGAAACCCAGTTCCTCTCCTTCTCCGCCAAGGCGTGTCCCATTTACAGCACCACCTGGCCGAAATCGCCCTCGGCCGTCTTCTGTGTTGCCGAGGCGCACTGCTGGTGGCCGGTCAACCGGCCGATCGCTGGTGGCAGGAGCTGCTCCTGACCAACCTATGGATCAGGATCTTCTGCCTTCGGCTGAATGCCATTCCATGCTGTCGGTCGCAAGTGCTGAGCAGTCTTTGAGTTGACAGCAACTTTGGTCACATTAGTCCATTTTCTGTTCACCCTATGTCCATTATCCACTGGAATATGCACGGCATTCGAGCCAATCGGGATGAATTGTCGATCCTCTTACGATCCTACTCGCCGGTCATCTTCTGTCTTCAGGAAACAAAGCTGCGTCCCCATGACCGCTTTGTTCTCCCTCATTTTCAGTCCGTCCGATATGATCTCCCCTCTGTTGAAGGCACTCCAGCACATGGAGGACTCATGATTCTTCTCCATAAAACTCTCCATTATTACCCAATCCATTCAAAGACTTCCTTTCAAGCAGTCGCCGTCCGTCTCTCCCTTTCCGGATACACGTTCTCTCTTTGTACTGTATACATTCCATCGTCCACACCAATGGCACGAGCTGATCTCCGTCATCTTCTTGGTCAGCTTCCACCCCCCTATTTGCTGGTTGGGGACTTCAATGCCCACCACCCGCTTTGGGGATCTCCACATCCTTGTCCAGGTGGCTCACTATTGCTAGACGTCTTCCACCAAGCGTATCTAGTTTGCCTCAACACTGGGGCCCCTACATTTTTGTCTGCCTCCACGACAAATTTATCTCATTTGGACCTTGCGGTGGGTACTGTTCCGCTAGCTCGGCACTTCGAATGGTTCGCCCTTGATGATACACACTCGAGTGACCACTTTCCATGCGCCCTTAGACTGCAGCCTCAACTGCCATATCCGCGCCCGCGACGCTGGAAGTTTGCCCAAGCCGATTGGACACTTTTTTCGTCTCTAGCGACATTCGATTACCGTCGCTTTACCAGCGTCGACGATGAGGTCACCCATATTACCGACGTTATTCTTACAGCTGTGGAACATTCAATACCACGCACCTCCGAATTGCCCCGGCGCCCCCCAGTTCCTTGGTGGAACGAGGCATGCCGTGATGCAATACGTGAGCGGCGACGTGCTCTCCGCGTTTTCTGCCACCATCCTACTTTGGCCAACTGTATCCGCTATAAGCAGTTCCGTGCGCGATGCCGTCGTGTCATCCGCGATAGCAAGAAGGCAAGCTGGAAATTCTTTATTAGCTCATTTAACACCTTCACTCCCTCCTCGGAAGTTTGGAGTCGGCTTCGACGGTTCTCAGGCGCGCCTAGTTTCTCCCCGGTCTCTGGGCTCACTGTCGCGCATGATACATTCGTGGACCCCGTCGCAATTTCTAACTCGTTGGGTCAGCACTTTGCTGAGATTTCGAGCTCTTCCAATTACCCGCCAGCGTTTCTCCCGAAGAAACGTGCAGTGGAAGTGCGACCTCTTGCTTTCTCCTCTCAAAATCGCGAAAGCTATAATACTGTTTTCTCCATGCGGGAACTCCAACATGCACCCTCTTCTTCTCGCTCCTCCGCCCCAGGACCGGATGGTATCCACATCCAAATGTTGCTGCATTTATCAACCCATAGTCTGCGTTACCTCCTTCGCCCTTATAATCGAATTTGGACCGACAGTACTTTTCCCAGACGATGGCGGGAAGCTATCGTCGTTCCTGTACCGAAACCTGGAAAGGACATACATCTCCCCTTTAGCTGTCGCCCCATTTCTCTCACGAGTAGAGTCTGTAAGGTTTTGGAGCGTATGGTGAATTACCGTCTAGCGTGGTGGCTGGAATCCCACAGTCTCTTAACACCTGCCCAATGCGGATTCCGAAAGCATCGTTCTGCAGTTGACCATCTTGTTGCTCTCTCCACTTATATCATGAACAATTTTCTCCAGAAACGCCAAACGGTAGCAATATTTTTTGATCTAGAGAGAGCATACGATACCTGCTGGAGGACAGGCATCCTCCGCACACTGTTCTCTTGGGGCTTTCGAGGTCGGCTACCCCTTTTACTTTGCGAATTTATGGCAGAGCGCACATTTAGGGTGCGGGTGAACACTACTCTCTCCCGTACTTTCTCCCAAGAAAACGGGGTACCCCAGCGCTCCGTGCTGAGTGTTGTACTGTTTGCCATTGCCATCAATCCAATTATGGATTGTCTCCTTCCTGATGTCTCGGGCTCCCTCTTTGTGGACGATTTTGCGATCTACTACAGCTCTCAACGGACCAGCCTTCTCGAACGACGTCTTCAAGGATGTCTCGATCGCCTCCGCTCTTGGAGCATCGAAACCGGCTTCCGTTTCTCTCCCAGCAAGACCGTTTGTGTTAATTTTTGGCGACGTAAGGAGTTTCTTCCGCCCTCCTTACATCTAGGTCCTGCCAACCTTCCGTTTTCAGATGTCGCTAAATTCTTGGGTCTTATGTTTGACAGAAAACTGTTCCGGTCCTCCCACGTTTCCTATTTATCGGCTCGCTGTCTGCGATCCCTCAACACCCTCCGTGTCCTGAATGGTACCTCCTGGGGAGTGGACCGAGAGGTCCTTCTCCGCCTCTATCGTGCCTTAGTGCGCTCGAAATTGGACTATGGAACCATAGTCTACTCCTCTGCTCGGCCGTCTATTCTTTGGCGTCTCAACTCTATCCACCACCTTGGATTACGTTTAGTGTCTGGAGCTTTTTACACTAGCCCTGTGGAAAGTCTTTATGCTGAGACTGCCGAACCTCCGCTGTCCAATCAGCGAGCAGTCCTTCTGAGTCGTTATGCTAGCCATCTGTCTTCCATGCCTGCTAATCCAGCCCATGACCTTTTTTTTGACGCCTCCTTTGATGTAGGGTATGCGGGCCGCTCCTCCTCTCTACTACCCCCGGGAGTCCGCTTCTGTCAACTGCTCCATTCTCTTTCCTTCCGCTTTCCTAAAACCTTCTTGACAATTTGGGGTACATCACCGCCTTGGCTCCATCCACGGATCTGCCTGCTCCGTGACCTTTGTCAATTTCCCAAGGATGGTACCCCTACACTTGTTTATCATCGGGCATTTGCTGCTCTATGTGCACAAATGGCGGACGCCACATTTATTTACACCGACGGCTCGAAAACATCGTTAGGTGTAGGGAGTGCCTATATTGTTGGCAACACCCCAAATCACTTTCGGCTTCCCGACCAGTGTTCGGTTTATACTGCGGAGCTTTACGCTGTTCTCCAGGCTGTCCACTATATCCGCCGCCATCAGCGGATACAGTACATTATCTGCTCAGATTCTCTCAGCTCTCTCCTCAGTCTCCAAGCTCTTTATCCTGTGCACCCTCTGGTCCACCAGATTCAGGTGTGTCTGCATTTGCTCCACCTGGGGGGCATCTTGGTGGCGTTCCTCTGGCATTGGTCAACACTTCCCCATAATAAATTGCGGGAAGTGGAAGCTCTTCCTTGTGCATGGACCTCTTCCTCCTGAACGCGTCGTCGGGAGGAGGTAATTTTAACTAGACTTTGGATAGGGCACTGTCCTTTTAGCCATCGACATCTTCTAAGCAGCGATCCTCCCCCACTCTGTCCCCACTGCACTCAGCTGCGGATGGTAAGACACATTTTAATTGAGTGGCCCTATTTTAATCCGTTACGCTCCCGTCTACAGCTATCGCCTGATCTATCATCGATTTTAGCAGATGACACGTGCTCAACCGACCGCGTTCTCAAGTTTATTAGTGCCAGTGAAATGATGTCAGTCATTTGAAGCTATTCTTGGGGACAATCAACCTCTTTGTGTAGTGGTTTTTCAAGCCTTCCTTCTGCTTTTAGTTTCTCCAATTTTATGACTTTGTTCCCATTGCTGCTGGTTTTCAATTTCGGTTTCTTACTGTTTCCTAAGTCATGGGCTGGGCGCTAATGACCATAGCAGTTTTGCGCCCTAAAACAAAAAAACAAAAAAAAGACTGACTGGCCCGTCCAGACCAAGGTGGTGATGTAAAAACTGGTTTTGCAGGATAGTCAGTCAGGTTATGGTTGTGGTGGGGGCTGTAATCAGTTACTGTTAGCTGCACAAAACACACAAAAGTTTATTTTCCTAAGAACCACTAAATTACACTTAGCCTTAAAAGGATCAATTCAAAACAATATGGCTGAAGGCGTAGATAAGAAAACTTGCAATTGCTCTTGGGATGAAAGCCCAAACAGCATAGTGAATACATTATTGTGGCCAAGATAGACACAAAGCCCACGCCTACTACAGTAGTACAACTTCATATGCCAACTAGCTCTGCAGATGATGATGAAATTGAAGAAATATATGATGAGATTAAAGAAATTATTCAGCTAGTGAAGGATGCGAAAATTTAATAGTCATGGGTGACTGGAATTCGAGAGTAGGAAAAGGGAGAGAAGGAAATATAGTGGGTGAATATGGATTCGGGGAGAGAAATGAAAGAGGCCATCTGGTAGAATTTTGCACAGAGCATAACTTAATCATAGCTAACACTTGGTTCAAGAATCACGAAAGAAGGTTGTATACTTGGAAGAATCCTGGAGATACTAGAAGCTATCAGATAGATTATATAATGGTAAGACAGAGATTTAGGAACCAGGTTTTAAATTGTAAGACATATCCAGGGGGCAGATGTGGACTCTGACCACAATTTATTGGTTATGAACTGTGTATTAAAACTGAGGAAGCTTCAAAAAGGTGGGAATTTAAGGAGATGGGACCTGGATAAACTGAAAGAACCAGAGATTGTACAGAATTTCAGGGAGAGCATAAGGCAACAATTGACAGGAGTGTGGGAAAGAAGTACAGTAGAAGAAGAATAGGGAGCTCTGAGGGATGAAGTAGTGAAGACAGCAGAGGATCAAGTAGGTAAAAAGACGAGGGATAGTAGAACTCCTTGGGTAACATAAGAAATATTGAACTTAATTGATGAAAGGAGAAAATATAAAAATGCAGTAAATGAAGCACGCAAAAAGGAATACAGAAGTTTCAAAAATGAGATCGACAGGAAGTGCAAAATGGCTAAGCAGGGATGGCTAGAGGACAAATGTAAGGATGTAGAGGCGTATCTCACTAGGGGTAAGATAGATACTGCCTACAGGTAAATTAAAGAGACCTTTGGAGAAAAGGGAACCACTTGTATGAATATCAAGAGCTCAGATGGAAACACAGTTCTAAGCAAAGAAGAGAAAGCAGAAAGGTGGCAGGAGTATATAGAGGATCTATACAAGGGCGATGTACTTCAGGACAATATTATGGAAATGGAAGGGGTTGTAGATGAAAATGAAATGGGAGATATAATACTGCGTGAAGAGTTTGGCACAGCACAGAAAGACCTGAGTCGAAACAAGGCCTCAGGAGTAGACAACATTACATTAGAGCTACTGATGGCCTTGGGAGAGCCAGTCCTGACAAAACTCTACCATCTGGTGAGCAAGATGTATGAGACAGGTGAAATACCATCAGACTTCAAGAAGAATATAATACTTCCTATCCCAAAGAAAGCAGGTGTTGACAGATGTGAGAATTACAGAACAATCAGTTTAATAAGTCACAGCTGCAAAATACTAACGCGTATTCTTTACAGAAGAATGGAAAAACTAGTAGAAGCCGACCTCGGGGAAGATCAGTTTGGATTCCGTATAAATATTGGAACATGTGAAGCAATATTGACCTAACAACTTATCTTAGAAGAAAGATTAGGGAAAGGCAAACTTACGTTTCTAGCATTTGTAGACTTAGAGAAAGCTTTAGACAATGTTTATTGGAATGCTCTCTTTCAAATTCTGAAGGTGGCAGGCGTAAAATACAGGGAGCAAAAGGCTATTTACAGAATGAGATTTTCACTCTGCAGCGGAGTGTGTGCTGATATGAAACTTCCTGGCAGATTAAAACTGTGTGCCCGACAGAGACTCGAACTCGGGACCTTTGCCTTTCACAGGCAAGTGCTCTACCATCTGAGCTACCGAAGCAAGACTCACGCCCAGTCCTAACAGCTTTACTTCTGCCAGTATCTCGTCTCCTACCTTCCAAACTTTACAGAAGCTCTCCTGCGAACCTTGCAGAGCTAGCACTCCTGAAAGAAAGGATACTGCGGAGTCATGGCTTAGCCACAGCCTGGGGGATTTTTCCAGAATGAAGTTATCACTCTGCAGCAGAGTGTGCACTGATATGAAACTTCATGGCCCTTCCATGCCTGCAAAAGGAAAAGGCAAAGGTCCCGAGTTTGAGTCTCGGTCGGGCACAGCCAGGAAGTTTCAGGCTATATACAGTTTGTACAGTAACCAGATGGGGTTATAAGAGTTGAGGGGCATGAAAGGGAAGTAGTGGTTGGTAAGGGAGTGAGACACGGTTGCAGCCTCTCCCCGATGTTATTCAATCTGTATATTGAGCAAGCAGTAAAGGAAACAAAAGAAAAATTCGGAGTAGGTATTAAAATCCATGGAGAAGAAATTAAAACTTTCAGGCTCGGCGATGACATTGTAATTCTGAGACACCAAAGGACTTGGAAGAGCAGCTGAAAGGAATGGATAGTGTCTTGAAAGGAGGATATGAGATGAACATCAACAAATGCAAAATGAGTATAATGGAATGTAGTCGAATTAAGTTGGGTGATGCTGAGGGGATTAGATTAGGAAATGAGACACTTAAAGTAGTAAAGGAGTTTTGCTATTTGGGGAGCAAAATAACTGATGCTCAAAGTAGAGACGATATAAAATGTAGACTAGCAATGGCAAGGAAAGTGTTTCTGAAGAAGAAAAATTTGTTAACATCAAGTATAGATTTGTCAGGAAGTCATTTCTGAAAGTGTTTGTATGGAGTGTAGCCATGTATGGAAGTGAAACATGGACGATAAATAGTTTGGACAAGAAGAGAATAGAAGCTTTTGAAATGTAGTGCTACAGAGGAATGCTGAAGATTACATGGGTAGATCACATAACTAATGATGAAGTATTGAATAGAATTGGGGAGAAGAGGAGTATGTGGCACAACTTGACAAAAAGAAGGGACCGGTTAGTAGGACATGTTCTGAGGCATCAAGGGATCACAAATTTAGCATTGGAGGGCAGCGTGGAGGGTAAAAATCATAGAGTGAGACCAAGAGATGAATACACTAAGCAGATTCAGAAGGATGTGGGTTGCAGTAAGTACTGGGAGATGAAGAAACTTGCACAGGATAGGGTAGCATGGAGAGCTGCATCAAACCAGTCTCTGGACTGAAGACCACAACAACAACAACAACAACAACAACAACAACAACAACAACAACATACTTCCTAATATCTACACCTCCATATTTCTTAGCACAGTGAGTATGTTTCAAATGATTCTTCTTTCTAGAACTTGAAATTTGTGTAATTTGTTATTCAAGCCTGATTCTTCACCTGGCTCTGCTACTCGGTTGTAGTGCTATATTTTCAAATTGTTGGACAGAGACCTTGTGTTGTAAACATTCGTGGTTATACCACATGGTCTCTCCATTTATAATTTGTCCCAAATATTTAAATTCATTAATCCTCCTTACCTCCCCATCTGTTTCTAGGATTTCAGGGGCATTTCTCATGTTTGTCAGAAATTTTGTTTTTTCTACAGAAACTCTTAATGCTGCTTTGTTTGCTGTTTCTCTTGAGAGTCTGATTTGTATTTCTACATTTGTTAGATTTTCACCTAGAATGGCATAATCATTTCCAAATGATCGACAGTGAATTTCACTATTTATTTTCTTAGCATCTAGTCTTACTGGTACTACCTTGTGTTCTGTCAGTTTCTGTTTGCATTATCTTACTATTTTCTCTAGGATGAAGTTAAAGAGGAGTGGAGACAGGCTGTACCTTGCATTACACCTATTTGTATTTGGAGTGCCTTCAATACTTCACACCAAAAATGTACTTTTGCTTCGTTGTCTGTGAGTGTTTCATGAATAAGGTAGTTTAGCTTTAATGCCAAATTCTTGAGCCACTTTGTCTAGTGATTCCCTGTCAATCAAGTAAATTGCCTTTTTAAAATCTATCAATGTTAAAATTATGTCTTCAGAGTTTGTATGTGTGTGGCAGACAATGGACTTGATGTTGAAATTCTGTTGTGAGGAAGATCGGCCCTTTCTAAATCCACTCTAATATTCTCAAAAGTAGCTATCAAGTGTTGCTTCTACCTGCTCACTGACAGTTGAGATACATCTCTGGAGCTATTTACATCTTTCTTATTGCCTTTTTTGTGCACAGGATGGTTAAGAGCCACTTTAGAGCCTTTTGGCATCTTTGCAGTTTCCCATATTTCTTAAAATACGGTCTGAATTCATCATTTTTGGTTGAGACCATTCTATAATTTTCTCCGCTGGCTTTGTTGTTTTTCAAGGTATTTATTGCCTTTTTTTAGATTCCCTTGGCTGTAGGTGGTGGATTTGCTTCTGTTTTTCCATGAAGATGTGGAAATTATAACTGACAGTTCAGTTCTCCAGAGTTCAAGATTTGTTGAAAGTACCATACTTCCTCATTAATTCACAGGTTATTTGCTTATTTTACCATTTTATTCTCTGAAGTAAATACTTAAAACTTGGCAGCCCTTTAGGTGATTTTTAAACAACCTATAGAAATTCTGGGTGTGATTTTTAACAAAGCTGTTTTGTATGTCAAGAAGTTTACACTTCCCAAAAGACCATTTAGCACCCTTTATTATTCTTTCAGTTTCCTTCCTTTGCCCTTCAAATTTATCAAAGTGCTTAGTCTACCAAGAACATTTACTTTTTTCCTTTCTTTTGTTTCTGCAACTGCTTTTTCACACGTTACTTTTCACCATACTTTCTTCTTTTTTATTGCACCAATAGATTCTTCAATGCCCTATTGATTGCTTTGGATAATTCTTCCTATTTTCCTGATTCACCTATTTTAATTTCTTCTTAAAAATGTTGTATTGTCTCTTTTGAGCCTCTGTGTTATATTTAATCTGTTTTTGCTGTCTTTTGTGGTTTTATTAGGGAGAAGATTGAGTTTAATTTGTCATGTGACGATAAGAGAGAAATTCCCTGTTTCTTGTTACTTTCACATTCATGATTTCTTTAGTATTGTTTTGAGAAATAGCCACTTGATCTTATTGCATTGCATCTAGTATTATATTTGGAAATAGCCACCATTTTGCTTTCCTTGTCATTTTATGAAAGAAGCTGACATAAAGTTCAACTGAAATGTTTTATGAAGATTAGTAAGTCCTGAACCATTTTCATTCATTTTTTTTTTTATGGGCAGGATATTCTCTTAAAATACCCCAGTAGCATCACAAAATTTGTTTATATAAATTTTGATATTTTGTCTTCAAAAAGTTATTAAATGCTGCTACTTCTCTCATATTTTTCTTATCGTCATTAATTGGAATGTGGCAATTAACAATTATACTGTGGTTTTTGCATTTCGCGTTGAGAAGTGTGTCTTCCTCAATGGAATTGAAATTGCCACATTGTATTCAATCTTTTTATGAACATAGGAGGCAGTACCAATTAATGGCATACCTATTATAATTCTTATTGCTGGTTTCTTTCATGTACCAAATGATTTATATCATTGGTTTACACCACAAGGCGCTGATTTCCAACAGTTGCTATTTTTAAGTAACTAAAAAATTTAAATTTTTAATAATTTTAGCTCAAAGATCTAGCTTTATCTTGAGCTTTAATAATTTTAGCTCAGAGCCAAATTATTTTGGAAACTTTAGAATGCCACCATGTGCAGAAAATTGCAGACTGCAAGTTATCAGAATTTTAGGAAAGTGTGACTGTGTACAGGGATAGGTGGTGACTTGAAATAGTATCTTGAGTAATTAATGACTTTTGAACTACATAAGCAATGTATACATAATTACTACTTCAGTGTCAGGAACACCTGGCCTACAAAGCTGACTAGTTGTTGTTTCTCAAGGTTAAATTGTGACACATGTATTTTGCTTAGTAACAAATATACAGTATATTGAAATTGTATCTTTTATGATATAATTAACAAAACTGGAAAACAATTGTCACAAAATATTAAGGCTTGAAGAAAGTACAAATAGTGAACCAGAACTCCACAGACAAACGTCTAGACATTGTTCAGGGGTCCCTAAGTATTTTGGTATAAGGAACACACTGTCTACAGCAGCTTGTCACACAGTAAGATTAATTGATTTAGTCTGTTACCCATATTACAATGGTTTCTATGAAAAACTTTTGCAAAAATGGAAGAGTTTGCGTATTTAAACATCAAAACACAAAACGCAGGTTAATGCCACTACACACTGATGAAACTGTGGTGTGGTGGCCTTTGCTGTGGGAATAGTTCAGCACAGTGTAATCATTCCACAGCATTCAATGAACCCATGCAAAAACTACATGTCGGCCAATTCTAAGTGAGCTACATTATCCATAGTTGTGTGTGTCACTGTTCATGTAGAACTAATAGGGGTGGAAGAACAATCCTGAGACAGAACTGAGCAGTACTGAATGCAAGCTCAAAGATGAAGAGTAAGATATGCATTATGTTGCTAACAGTAACTACTGTTAATGAATGGAACAGATTTCTTTCCAAATGCAAGACATGGCAGACACCATTGGTATGTGGTGTTGTGCTGATGTATTCAGTACATATGAAGTGCTGAATGTGCACCTAGATCTATTAATCATTGGCCTAGTTCTTTAAAACCTTCACCAGAAACAGCATTAGAAGGACTTGTACCTTTAGCACACATGCCTACACCCTTTGTTGTTAACCTATTGTTTAATATGTTCAGTATCACTGAAGGAGCTGTGTCAATGTGGGTTTTCTTACAAATGCATTGCCTTAAATGAGTAGTTCCTGACTGGAAACACAATAATGCAAAGCAGTATTTGTACATAGTTGACTTCCTGTTTTCTCACTTTACATGAGTGGTCACCTTAATTGCTCTGGCTGTCAGAGCATGTTTCCTATCTAACTCAAATCTCCATATGATGGACACTACAGCATGTTTTTCCCAGTATGTTGTTCTACTTTGCTTGCAGGTCTATTGTGTTTCTGTGAAATAAGACAACATCGTGCATCTGGACTGAAAGGCAAATATGCCATTAGGCATGTGTATTTATAAAGGTATGGTGTCTGTTGCTATGGATGTGTGACCAAAAGAACAGACACTATGTCATTAAATTATCTAGGTTTGCCACATTTTCTGTGCTTAGCTATGACAGGTGGTGTGGGCAGACTAGATCTACATCTACATCCATACTCCCCAAGCCACCTGACGGTGTGTGTTGGAGGGTACCTCTAGTACCTCTATCGGTTCTGCCTTGTATTGCAATCTCGTATTGTTTGTGGAAAGAAAGATCATCAGTATGCATCTGTGTGGGCTCTAATCTCTCTGATTTTATCGTCATGGTCTCTTTGTGAGATCTATGTAGGAGGGAGCAATATACTGCTAGAGTCCTCAGTGAAGGTAAGTTCTCCAAACTTCAACAAAAGCCCGTACCGAGCTACTGAGAGCCTCTCCTGCAAAGTCTTCCACTGGAGTTTATCTATCGTCTCGATAACGCTTTTGTGATTACTAAATGATCCTGTAACAAAGTGCACTTCTCTCCGTTGGATCTTCTCTATCTCTTCTATCAACCCTATGTGGTATGGATCCCACACTGCTGAGCAGTATTCAAGCAGTGGGCGAACAAGTGTACTGTAACCTACTTCCTTTGTTTTCATATTGCATTTCCTTAGGATTCTTCCAATGAATCTGTCTGGCATCTGCTTTACCAACGAACAGCTTCATATGATCATTCCATTTTAAATCACTCCTAATGCCTACTCCCCGATAGTTGATGGAATTAACTGCTTGCAGTTGCTGACCTGCTATATTTTAGCTAAATGAGAAAGGATCTTTCTTTCTATGTACTCGCAACACATTACACTTGTCAACATTGAGATTCAATTGCCACTCCCTGCACCATGCATCGATTCATTGCAGATCCTCCTGCATTTCAGTACAATTTTCCATTGTTGCAACCTCTCAATATACTACAGCATCATCTGCAAAAAGTATCAGCGAACTTCCGATGTTACCCACAAGGTCATTTATGTATATTGTGAATAGCAATGTTCCTACAACACTCCCCTGCGGCACACCTGAAATCACTCTTACTTCGGAACACCTCTCTCCATTGAGAATGACGTGCAGCATTCTGTTATGTAGGAACTCTTCAATCCAATCACACAATTGGGCTGACAGTGCATATGCTCTTTGTTCACTAAACGACTGTGGAGAACTGTGTTGAACACCTTGCAGAAGTCAAGAAACACGGCATCTATCTGGGAACCCGTGTCTATGGCCCTCAGAGTCTCATGGATGAATAGCGTGAGCTGGGTTTCATACGATGGTCTTTTTCAAAACCCATGCTGATTCCTACAGAGTAAATTTCTTGTATCCAGAAAAGTCATTATACTTGAACATAGTACGTGTTCCAAACTTCTACAACTGACAGACATTAGAGATATAGGTCTATAGTTCTGCACATCCGTTCGATGTCCCTTCATGAAAACGGGGGTGATCTGTGCCCTTCTCCACTCCTTTGGAATGCTATGCTCTTCTAGAGACCTACGGTACACCGCTGCAAGAAGGGGGGCAAGTTCCTTTGCATACTTTGTGTAAAATCGAACTGGTTTTCCATCAGGTCCAGCAGCCTTTCCTCTTTTGAGTGATTTTAATTGTTTCTCTATCCCTCTGCCAACTATTCTGATATCCACCATTTTGTCATCTGTGCAACAATCTAGAGGGAACTACAGTGCAGTCTTCCTCTGTGAAACTGCTTTGGAAAAAGACATTTAGTATTTCGGCCTATTGTCTGTCGTCCTCTGTTTCAGTACCATTTTGGTTACAGAGTGTCTGGACATTTTGTTTTGATCCACCTACCGCTTTGACATAACACCAAAATTTCTTAGGATTTTCTGCCAAGTCAGTACACAGAACTTTACTTTTGAATTCATTGAATGCCTCTCGCATAGCCCTCCTCACACTACATTTCGCTTCGCGTAATTTTTGTTTGTCTGCAAGGCTTTGGCTATGTTTATGTTCACTGTGAAGTTCCCTTTGCTTCCGCAGCAGTTTTCTAACTCGGTTGTTGTACCATGGTGGTTCTTTTCCATCTCTTATGACTCGCTTGGCACATACTCATCTAATGCATACTGTACAATGGTTTTGAACTTTGTCCACTGATCCTCAACACTATCGCTACTCGAGACAAAACTTTTGCATTGAGCTGTCAAGGACTCTGAAATCTGCTTTTTGTCACATTTGCTAAACAGAAAAATCCTCCTACCTTTTTTAATATTTCTATTAATGGCTGAAATCATCGATGCAGTAATCACTTTATGATCACTGATTCCCTGTTCTGTATTAACTGTTTCAAATTGTTCGGGGCTGTTTGTCACCAGAAGGTCTATTACGTTGGTGCCACGATTACGTTCTCTGTTTAACTGCTCAAGGTAGTTTTCACATAATGCATGTAAAAACATTTCACTGGATTATTTGTCCCTGCCACCCGTTACAAACGTTTGAGTCTCGCAGTCTATAGCCAGCAAATTAAAATCTCTACCCAGAACTACTACATGGTCAGGAAATCTACTCAAAATATTTTCCAAATTTTCCTTCAGGTGCTCTGCCACAACAGCTGCTGAGCCAGGGGGCCTGTAGAGACATCCAATTATCATGTTTGAGCCCACTTTAACCGTGAACTTCACCCAAATTATTTCACATTTCGGATCTCCATCTATTTCCTTAGATACTTTTGTACTTTTTATCACTATAAACACACCTCCCCCATCACTGTCGAGCCTGTCTCTGCATTATACATTCCAATCTGAGTTTAAAATTTCATTCCTGTTTACATCTGGTTTAGCCAACTTTCTGTGCTTAGCACTATGTGGGCGTTATGACCATTTATTAATGAGAGCCGTTCTGGGACCTTTCTATAGACGCTCCTGCAGTTTACCATTAGCACATTAGTAGTGCTGTTCCCCCCTTGTGTTTTGCCTACTACTATAAATTTAGTTTGTGGTCACTTAATATCACATTTTGTGCTCACTTGCTTAGTTGTGCAAGGTGCCAGCACCTGTCTCACTCCTCTGTCAACCACAGCTTCCGTTTCATGTCTTTTTTCTAATAACACTACAGTCAGATGTGTTGTGGTGTAATCATTTAGTCAAATGACAAACTATCTTCTTTACCTTATCTTCTATACTTTCCTGAAACCCTTTTAATAATTACTTTAAAATAAATAATTAATGTCTTTGCTACGTCACATTTTTATAAATAACTTACTGTATTACTTTTGATTTAACAAATTATACTTTCCCTCAAAAACACACACACACACACACACACACACACACACACACACACACACACACACACTCTCTCTCTCTCTCTCTTTCTCACTCGAAGCCGCTGCAATAGGCGTCCACTGCTGAATGTGCATATTGTCCCCCGACATATGTCACCACATACAAAATACAAATAAATCTAATGAACAATATCTGTACATTTATGTATGATATGTTGTTTAAGGTCACTATTTTCATACTGTATTAATAATATTACTTTTTTAAGTACATTGTTAATAGGGCATAGTTCTGTGCATCATTCCTCGGGAGTATCATGTATAAGCACAGTTCATAAAATGTGTGTCCCGGAGATCAATGCCAAAAGCTTTTTTTCTTTCTTTCTTTCTTTCTTTCTTTCTGTTTTACAAACATGCAATGGCCATGGGTCTCTTATTCTTAATAATGGCTGCTGAAATGAGTTGTAGGCTCACTACACTTCTGTGTATGATAAAATATGCTTATATATAAAAACAAAGATGAGGTGACTTACCGAACAAAAGCGCTGGCAGGTCGATAGACACACAAACAAATACAAACACGCACACAAAATTCAAGCTTTCGCAACAAACTGTTGCCTCATCAGGAAAGAGGGAAGGAGAGGGGAAGACGAAAGGAAGTGGGTTTTAAGGGAGAGGGTAAGGAGTCATTCCAATCCCGGGAGCGGAAAGACTTACCTTAGGGGGAAAAAAGGACAGGTATACACTCGCACACACGCACATATCCATCCACACATACAGACACAAGCAGACATATTTAAATATTGGATTGGAATGACTCCTTACCCTCTCCCTTAAAACCCACTTCCTTTCGTCTTCCCCTCTCCTTCCCTCTTTCCTGATGAGGCAACAGTTTGTTGCGAAAGCTTGAATTTTGTGTGTGTGTTTGTATTTGTTTGTGTGTCTATCGACCTGCCAGCGCTTTTGTTCGGTAAGTCACCTCATCTTTGTTTTTATATATAATTTTTCCCACGTGGAATGTTTCCTTCCATTATATTGATAAAATATGCTTATACGCATCATTGGAGGTATAATAGGAACACATCATTAAAGCAGTAGATAAAGATTTTAAAAGAAGTTTTCCTCTGTGTGTTTACAGCTGGAGGTGCTGGGGGTAAGACCAGGCAGCGTCATCTGGAGCCGGAGCCTGGCCCCAGTTCCAGGTCTCCAGCTGCACACACACCAGGTGAGTAACAATAAGAGCCCACAGTTGGAGGTTGGTGTTTCTACTCTACTCTACTCTACTACTCCTACTCTGGAATCAAATGTGTTTGGGCACCTATTAGTGGACTTCAAGATGGGGTGTGTCCACACTTCTCCTTTAAATGATTGAACTCATTTGGGGAAACTTTCATCCATTCTTCCTCGATAGTCGATACTGGAGAAGATGGAAATAGTGGACATTGGGTTTGGAGTGAAGCCACCTTCATATCTCATCCCTAAGATGAACCATTGCTTTCATGCTGGAACATGGGCAGAAAGGTACACTTCAGGAATGTCACTGTCCATAAATAATTTTCTCACAATTCTGCTTCATGACAGGTGGCATTGTTGAACTGATTCAAATGGTCATTGTCTCTGCAATCTTCCTCTGCTGTACACATTACACAGAACTGTCAAATATATGCTTATCCTTCTGCATTTAGCATTTTTGAAAGTGCAATAAGGGGAGAACAAGTTAATGAGGAGGACTGGCATATTGTAAGACATGCCTCCTGTGAATGTCATTGTTTGCACTAAGATAATGGCAGGTAAAGCAAACATCGGGTTTTTCAAACTGAACCCAGCCATCAGATTGCCATGGAGCATGATACAGGGCTGGCCGCTATCTAGAAATATAGCAACCCAATTTTATTGACAATGTAACATACTTGGTGTGGCTCTGGAAGCTTGCATAAGTTAATAATTGATTTTCATGGTATTGTTATACTAACCCAATTTCATTGTTATTTTAAAGGTGGTTTGGCATGAAACATGACAGTTTGAGGAATATTGAAGATCAACAAAATGTGCTCATTGGGATAAAATAAAGAGTATATGTAATTTCTTATTAAAACACTAACCACATCTTTACAATTGCAATTGGTTTATGCATGACGATTTGTATCCCTGTAGGAAGAATTGTGATAGTGCAACTATCCTACAGTACAGGGTAAAAATGTAAACGTTATGCACTTCCTCAAAACCAGGAGATCAAATTGGTTGGTTCTTTTGTCTTAGGTGTGGTATAGACAGGACTTTCGTTGCTTTAATATGCCATCTTTTCCATGTGGGATTCCTGAGAAGCTGCAAAATCCCCAATTTCTTCTGTACGAAAAGAAAAAAACTGTGGGGATGTCCACTTTTGCAGTTTCTTTTGATTGGAAATAAGGGAAAATTTTGCTGTTGGTTCTAAAGATGATATTCTCTGGCAACATCAAAACATTTATTTATAACATTACTTGTTGCTAAGAACCAGTGGTTCAGAGTTGTCATACTTTTGTTGCAAATTATGCATGTAATTACTTGTCTGATGCATAAATATAGTTTTGTCTGATGCTGTGGACGTGTGGCAAGGGTTGTAGGGTCATGAATGATTTCTCAGGTCACAAAATTATTTTTTTAGTCATATTTTTTTAGTCATACTTTTTTCACCAGTGATGCTTCATGATCAGTCGCTCTAAACAATAGGCACTTGATACTTATAAAGATATGGCTAGAGTGGTATTGCGGTAACAAAACAAAGGGTAACAAGGATCCTAATATACCTGGGAAGAGAAAGATGGTAAAAATCTTGTAAAAATGGGGAAGACTGGAAATTCAGTAAAATATTTCTAACGGTTTTACTCTTGTTTCCTGATTACAATCTACAAATTCCAAAAACCAGTCAAGTGTTTGACATTTATCAGTAACCTTATCACAGTAAATATAATGCAGGGTGAATGTTGTTTGTTCAGTGTGATTTGAATCTGGAGTTGCAGCAACAGTAATTGAGAAAAATGTTTTATTTTCTCTCTGTTCCAATATGGCACCAGTGACATGACAACTAGAAATGTGTTCATTGTGAGCATCGCATATCAGATAATGCACATGTAAACTCTTTCCAGACACTTGTTGGTATCTGACCTTGCTTATGTATTGGATCATTGTAGAAATAAGGGTACTAATATTCACAAGAGATTTTCTTTGTTTGTATCTGCAATTTCCTGAGCAAAACCTCTGACTGCCAAGCCTCTTTGACCAAGAAATATTATCACATCAAGTAACATGAGAGCTCCAATGCAAGTTGGCTATTCTACAGATGAACAGAAAACATTACGTCTCCACTATTAAGCACTCTTCCATGTCATTTCACTCCTTCACTTTCATGATTCTCCCATCAAAAATATTTAGAAATGGGAGTATTCCATTTGAAGTCTGCTCTTGGATGAAAAATATTTTCTATGTACTCATTTTTCATTCATTGAGGATGATTTGAATTTCAAAACAGAATATTTTTGTACAGCCTATTAGGGGAGAAAATGAAATTATATATTGGGGTGTGAATCTAGTTTGACAGGCTGTAGTTGATAAATTCAGCACTACCCTATGAAGTATTTGGTACCAACATTTTCAGAGGCTCCGTTAACTCTTCTGTGAACCATTGGACTTAAGGGACCTGCCAGAATGTTTGTTTCTGAGTCCACACATCTGTAGGAATGACAATTTCTGTGTGGTACTGTGATGTGTTGTTGAGTTTGCGTACTATCTGACCACACAGGCTGTCAGTTGGTGTTAGAAATGTATATTTCTGCTGTTTTTCTATAGAACTGAGCACTGTATGTTTTGAGGAAGGAGCTTCTTATCTTTCCCTTCTTTGTGGGTGGCAAAGTCAGTGAAGGTATTATACTACAATATTTGCTACACTTCTAGTCATGGATGTATATGTTCACTGATGACTTATTATGAAAGAGAACTTATGTCTGTGTCTTGTAAGTAGATTGTTCAGAAAAATTAACATTCTGACCATTTCTTTACATCAAAAACTGTTTCTACATTTCTCATAGCTACCACAGCTAACACTAAGTATCAATGGCTGGACATGTCTGGCATTGCAGTAATAGGCTATAAAAACCAACCTTGCCAACTAACCCGTGTGTCTATTAATGCAAAACCATGTGAAAATCCTGACTGTAGTTTTAGATTAGCCCTCACAAATGTACAGATACTGTATCCAAAGATAATGTACATACAATAACACATCTTGTCCTCTTGATTTATGTGGGATGCCATTGCCTTTGCTCATAAAATTTTTCCCACTAAGCCTTTCTCTACAGTCTGTTCCCAGACCAATGTGTTTGTCATTCTGCCTCATCTTCTTTAGGGAGTTCAACAAGGAACTCCCTTGCCCAACCTGCCACCCACACTCATGGTCCGATGTACCACCAATTCTGGATGATCCATGCACAAGAAAGAAATGTGCTCAGTTAGCCATGAACATTAGAATATCATTGCAACACGGAAGGAACAACATAATACTCAGCAAGTGGAACAGCTTCCTATCGAAAGCAATGTGTAAATAGTCCTGACAGGCCGTAATGTTGTCACTAAAGAGAATCATTCATGAAGGTGCAAATAGGGCACTGCAAGGTGCACTGGTGATGTCCTAGATTCCAATGTTGTGTGCTGTACTCAGGGGTAAAGTTGTCACTGTAACAGCAGCAAAAATTATGAAAACTGTTATTCCCATGGAGGAGATGGCAGTGCCATCAAGGAGGTGCAGACCTGGAAGAAAAATACAGCAATCAGGCCAGGACTTCTTGAAGGAGGAATTGTGTGGTGTAATGACACTGGCAGGAAGATACCAGAATGAAGGGATGAAGTGGCACAAGACAGGCACAAGATAAAACAGGTAAGAATGAGCCAAAGACTCACAGAACATGAGAAAACAAAAGTGTATAGTCATCTGCAACCCAGAGGAAACAAAAGCAATGTTTTTTAAACATGGAGCAGAACCATCAAGCTTGGTGTGGAAGCACATGAACACAGATCGGAATGCTACCTGATGGAACACAAGACAATGGAAATAAATTTTCAGAGACAGAAAAGTAAGGAAAACTGCACAAGAAGAGAGATGTTCCTGAATAGGCGAGAAGAATAGAGCTTCATTGCAACACACACATTGTACACGGTAACATGCAGCAAATGAAACAGCTTTCCAGTGAAGGCAAGGTAGACATTGTCCTGATCCACTAAAAGATTGGCACTAATATGAGAACTATTGTTGAAGCTTACATTCCTGCACTCTGTCTTGTAACAACTGACAAACACTGCTGTAGGCACCATCAGTATAGGCTGCACTTGAAATACCAATATTGTGTGCTGCACTGCTGGGAATATAGTCACAGCACTCCAAAGTAGATAATTGGAGTTGTGCCTGGAACTTGGATTGGGTGGTGCTCCACTCTGCAGTGACCTATAAAGGCTGACCATTGGAGGAATGCTTGAAAGTTGTCCAGTGTCACATGGCTCATGGATGGGAACTATACCGTGGCTGTCACAGGCAAGATCATAGGCATTGAGTTTGAATTTCAGGCTTCTTAACATGGCAGCAACAGACAGCTGTCTGTTGTGTAGTGTAAGGATGGATTTTAAGGCAGCAGTCAGAGGGTACATCACCCACTTGCAACTCAATCCTATTGTGTCTCCTATTGCGTCATGTTGTCATAACCATCTGCTTTTCTTCCTGCCCCACTTCTACAAAGAATCCAGCTGAGAAATACCCCACCCATTTGCCACTCATTCTCCTGGCTGCATCTACTCATCAGTAAGTAAAGAAAGGAGAGTTACATTGCAAGTGTTTGGTTTGGCAATTTTACTGTGTGAACAGCAAAAATCTTGTAAGCGATAAACATTTTTCCTATAACTATGTGTTGCGTATACCTGAGAAAAATCCATGATAGTTTGAAATTGTGGGTGAAGCTTTTTGCTAGTCACTATGTTCTCTCTTTGCAAAAGACTGGATTAATATAGTGTGAGTATATGCCTGCAGTGAGTGAGGCTGCTTATACAGTCTTATTCACTGTTTGTAACTGTAGAACTTGGCTCAGTGAGTTAACTCTGTAACATAAGGTTGTGTGTTTTAATAGGCATATGACTACAGGATTTAAAATTTTAAAATTTGTTCAGTAATGTTTTGAAATGTTGATGGTAAACATTTGTTTGCCTTGAAGGTCTTCAGATAGCCAGCCTCCTACTGGAGTAAAGTTCTGGCATTCTTGAAGTTAGTTAGTAATGTTGATTCTTGTGCATAATTGAGTTGATTAGATGCTGATCATTCACTTATCAGTAGGGATTTGAAAAGACTGACATAAATGATTCAATTCTCTTTCATTTTGTGTTGAAACAATCTTATTTTATTTGGTTGCTTTAGGTTTGCAGGTAAAATGTTCGTTGCATTAACTGCACATTTCTTTTGTCTGTCAATCAGGACCTCTTCAAGAGGAGCTGTCCCCGATACTGGGGAAGAGGGGACAGTCAGGCAGCACCCCTGAGCCTGGCAGAGCACATGTGAGTTTCACCAGGAGCAAGAAAGTTAGATTTTGTAGCATATAATTCACATCACATTGCTTCCTGACCTCTTTCCACAAATTTAATCAGCCCAGAGGTTTCAGCCATTACAATACATCCTGATTTTGTGTGCTGCCCTGCACACTTCCAACTTACTTAATGAAGTAAACTCCTTTCTGCTCATCCTATTTACTACAACTTCAGTAACATTATGTCCAGCACTCCAGTTGGTTTCCTGACCCCAGAACCTTTGCAACTTCTTCTGCACTGGTAACTGAAATGTTAGCTAAAGTCTAAATTCTCTATGAACAATCCAAAATGTTTATCAAAGAATACTGACATACTGCATCTTCATCTAGAAGAGAATCTCTCCTTAATAACTAAAGGCTGTACATAATATATGGAATCTTAATGACAATCAACTTCATTTTCATTCTATTGATGTAATGGCAGTACGCACAGTGCTCACAGGTCTAAGGGCATGGCACATAACTGAACCAGATTGAGATGGCATGGAATAAACAACTCAAATCAGCAGATACAGTGAAGCACGATAAAGCAGCTATTGTCCCAACTTGCAGAAATGCTTCATTCACCTGCACCAGATTTAATGCACAAGAGAGAGAGAACTCCGAAAGCATATAAAAGTGTAAATCCTTTATTTGAACTTAAAAATAACTTTATGGTAGCCACTGTCATTCATACATACTATACACATTGTGAAATACATAACGTTACCAAAGTAATAGGTTATATGACAGTTTGTGTTATATATACACAGATTACAACCCATGAGCGAACAAAAAATTTTATTAGGTGGAACTAGGCCACCACTTAATTTTACAGAAAGATAAACTTTCTTCAAAACCAAAAGGTTTTTTCTCCTACCAAAATTTTATGACAAGCCAAAGAATATGCCACCTTATTGAATCGAAATATTAGCAACTGATCTGAATTTACATTCTTTTGTTGGGGTTTTCTCACAATGTTTTCTGGCAGATGACAAGGAAGTACAGGGATGCAGTGTCTGGGGTTGGTGGCTGGCATAGTAAGGAAGTGGCACCTGGTTGTTCTGGCTGCATTGAAGTATATTCCAGGTGGCAGTCTGCGGCAAGTTGAAGGACGCCGGTTTCCCTTTCTTGCGGCTATTTAACCCAGCAGCTCCAGTCTTCCTCCGCTGATTCCAGAGTGATGATTGGCAGCCGTTGGTGATCCCTGACTGGCAGATGGTCATATCATAGTGTGACCATCCACGCTGGAAAAAGGCTCTTGCATATGCTTAGTTGGCGGCTGATTGAATGTTTGGTGGGAACACCTGTAGTGCTGGCTGGCGGAAGGTGCCGGCAGTAAGTTGCAGACGCCACTTAACTGTGCTGCGGTAGCCAACTGTTGTGTTTGTGTGCCTGCGCACGTCACGACAGTTAGTATTCATTAAACATGCCAATTGCCACTTACAGTTTACAAAAATATTTATATGTATTGCAATTACACATCCAAGTACTTTTCTAATATGACAGAAGAGCCACTCCTCTTGATACATTTGTGGCCGGACAAACTTCCTAAAATCTTCTTAAAATACTTCACTGGTTTTTAAATCAATATCGCACACACTTCATAGACAGGTCTTATTGTCTCTGGGTATCAAGAGTTTCACACACATGTTGCTTAGTAATTCAATAAAACGGACTTCATGTTTTGAAGCTCATGTATCACAGCTTGTGCAGTGTAATGTAAAAATAACTTTGTAGCTATGTAATATTAGAATAGGTCTCTGGTACATGAAATAGAATCAAATGATGATTCTTTTGACAATCCGCCAGTTCTTGTACTGACTTCTTTATGCTGACAGGTGTCCCTCCAGCAATGACTCTATGATCAACACAGCTGCTGTCTGTCATAAAAATTACACTGTATAGTGTCTGCCACAAGGAGTGCAATTCTAAAGGCAAGGGCTCATTCCACATTAACTTACATTGCCGTAGTCAATGTCAAATATCTTGCATGTGCTCACAATGGGCCTAATTAATCCAAATGAATAAAAATGTGATGAAGTGACAAACAATACAGAGCAGTTTATGAAGCTGTAGACATCAGGGGCTGGTTTGACACAGTTCACAAGATGCTGGATTCTAGAGTGAACCTAAAGTTTTAACATCCTCATTGTTGTCAAGCAGTAGAAGTAATTGTGTTTCTTGCGCCACTGAGGGGATATTTTCGAGTAGTCACACTGTTGCTGCACCATTTCTATAGTGAGGATCCACCTTTCATAAATATCCTTGTGAGATCTTGCTCGAGCTTGATTGCTGGCCCTACTGAATCACAACGAAAGATTGTCCACAGAGAAACAAATAGTGATGATGTTTGCTGCTTCAATGTGGTCACTCTCTTTGTGAGCTGGTTGTAACAGACACCATTCTGCAAGAAAGGTTGCACAAGCTGTTTGTCATGTGACTGTCTTCAGTTGGTATTCCTGAAGTGTTGCACATACCACTATTCCACAATATTTGTTGGTAAGCATGATCTTCACCTGCTACCAGAACTTGTCAATATGTCTTCTCTATATATGCTGTGAAGGCAATGCAGTGCATTCAGAAACACAATATTATGGATTAAAATTCCCATTGAATGATTGGTCCTGTCATTAGCAAACTGTTTAGTTACTAATCCATGTTCAATATGGTAGAAAATCAAACACTACTCTCAGTCAGTAGTCGATATGCCTTCGTCAGAGACAGTACTATGCACCATGTAACACAAAATGGCATCTGTAATGACTACTGGTTGCTAAGTCTTTGTACTCCCTCATAAACTCGGCATTGCTTTCTTTAAACTTCGGTTGTCTCACAAGTTTCTATTCAGTCTGAGAGAAGCATTTTGCTGCAGTGTGAAAAGAATTGAGTACTGACTCATCTCTTCCCAAAGCAGTAGACAAGCAATGAACCTGCCTGTGGAATCTATATTTGTGTGTTTTTGCATTGCTGCTCTTCTCATCATTACAACATGATTTAGTTCTTCTGTCTCCAAGAATCTGTTCAAGGAAGTTTGAGCATCAGTGTAAGTTTTTCCAAAGCATAACATGACTGAACACCTTGATGAAATGTGCTCTACCATTTGATACTGCCGTGACATATACTGAATCACAGGACGATCACTTCCTATGGAGACAATCCTTGCCTTCTAATAGCAACTTAGATTTGTCTCCAATGTCCCTAAGTGCTTGGCATTGGAGGGAGACTGCTGTTTGTTCCCAGGTGTGCTGTGCCATTGTGGTACTGTAGCCTTGTGATCTGCAATGATTCACATTTATTTTTGAGGAAAGCACTCTCTTCAGATGACCGGGAGCTATTGGGACTGAGACTAGCTTCAGATTTTATCTTACAGACTGGTCAACTTTTTCTTTCAGGGGCTGAAACATAATCATGTCTTGCAGGGATGCATCTAGTTGTAATGCCACCAGTGCATGCACAATTGCCTTGTTAAGCAGTGCATGAAATGCACTTTCCCATGCCCTTGTCATTGATGGGAGTGCTAAGTTTCTTCCCACGTGTTGATGCAAGAAACTGAGTGTTATTGTATCTGTTGCAAACCATATTAAAGGCCACATTAAAGTAAGTGCTAGTCACTAGAATATGAGCAGTGGCATTTTGAGCTTCACATTACTTAACTAAGCAAATGATAATGCTTAGCAGTGCCCTGTAATTCCTCATTATTTACCACAAGACTCAAAAATGTCATAAAAATGCCTGAACTGCATTACATCATCATTAAATGGTGGCAGTTAAGTGATGGGCAACTTGAGGGTACTTTTGATGTACTCAAGTCAGATCCACCATCTAACGGAACCTTGTCACATGCATTGGCACAACACACTCACTGCAGTCTTGGGCAACTGAGACCACTCTCATACCATTACATCCTACCCTGGATTTTCATTGTTTAAATGTAGATCTCTAATAAGACCCCGATGGTTAATTGTAATAAGAAGAATTATGTTTCTTTTAGTGAGGATTTCTTCATATTGTGCTCTGCCATAATTAATTATTGTTTTTGAGACAGCTGACACCTGTGAACAGCTCATTAGCAGGTTCATATGGGTAGATCCACAATATAAATCCTGGAACCAGAACATATCTTTTGGCAGATTGTTTAGCTTTTGCTAAATGAATAATTTTTAAATAACATTCAAAACGATAAATTACTAGCTTGCAGGACGTGGCTGACAATATTTATTTCACTGATACTGCCAAAAAGTTGGCACAAGTTGCAAATTAAATAAAGGATTTATTGGTAAACACTAAAATATATTTAGTGTGGACAAGGTGGATTGCCACTTGACCCTTTTTCAGAGACAAAAAGAGTTCAGATTATTGCTGGTGATCATGGTGAGAATGTAACAATAGTTGAATGTGGAGATGCTGTAATTGCAAGCATCCCACCTATAATTCTGTTCAGAGGAATCCTGTGTAAAGATGAAAAGCATTAAAAGTTCAGTGATGACACCTGTTTCAAAATGTCAGAAAAAGCTCAATGACAGCCAGTATCCTTGCAAAACCTTCCTACTTCTTAATGGAGCTAAATCACATCAGGAAGCCTAGTATTGTTGCTGCTGCTTAAGAAAACAAAATATTCTATTGTGTATAAAGGAATTAAATGTAAATGTATGCCAATTGATAAATGTGTTTTCAAAACATGTGAATATTCTGGGACATTGCTGACCTAATTCCTGGACATCTGGAAAAGTTAAGAGTTATAGATGTGATATTTGTAAGTGCCTGGCTGAGAGAAATGACACAAATGAGCCTGACTGCTGTTTTGAAGAAACAGAAATCTTTCCTTCCAATCTCGTAAGTGATTCACAAGTCTAGATTTGCACCTTCAGTTTTTACTGAGCATTCTGTTGAAACAAATTTCAGCCATGATGCATCAAACTTACCATGTGATGATTCAGCAGTTGACAGTTCTCCCTAAGCTATTGATCTAATGTAGGGGCTACTCAATAGAATCACACAGGGAATACTACCAAAGTAGTAGTAGTAGTAGTAGTAGTAGTAGTAGTAGTAGTAGAATGGTATTCTGCCTTACAGCAGCTCTTGTCGTGGATTAAGCCTCTTCCACTTTTGTCTGTCTATAGCCAGTCTTTTCATTTCTGAATATTTGCCTCCTTTCATATTGTCCAACATTTGATATCTTCTTTTTCCTTTTCCCCTTGTTCCCTCCACTATTCCTTCTATTCCTTCCTTCAATAAACAGTCCCACCTTAAACAATGTCCAATCCAGTACCGTTTTCTCTTTCAGCTGACTTTGAGCATGTTTCTTTCTTCTCCAACTCACCTTAATACTTCTTCATTCCTTACTCGGTCTTCCCAGTTCACTTTTTCCTTTCTTCTCCATATCCAGATCTATAGTGCCTCCAATCTTCTTTCATCTTCCTTCCTCAATGTCCAGGTCTTTGCACCATATAGTGCAATGCTCCAGATGTGACATTTGGCAAGTCTTTTCCTCAGATTTTTGATGAGTGGTCCATAAAGTAATTTGTTTCCTCTTGAATCCTTCTTTTGCCATTGCAATTCTTTTCCTAATTTCTGTTGAGCAATACATATCATCCATTATTACAGTTTCCAAGTAATTGAAGTTATTCACTTGCTCTATTTCCTCTCCCCCTATTTTCATACAGAGTTTTGTCCCATTTTCTCCAATTACCATGCTTCTTGTTTTCTTCTTGTTAATTTTCATTTGATGTTCTTCTAATTTTGTGTTTAGATTATATAACATTTGTTCCATCTCTCTTGTACTCTCTGCCATCACAACCATGTCATCTGCAAATCTTATACACTCCACTCTCTGACCCCCTATATAAACTCCTCCCCTTCCATCAAAACTTTCATTAATAATTTCCTTGAGGTATATACTGAACAGTGTTTGTGATAAGCAACCACCTAGTCTTACACCTCTTCAGAGTTCAATTTCTTCATTCATCACACCTCCTACTTTTACTCTTGCTCTCTGGTTCAAATATAGATTTTAATTAGCCATCTATCCATTCAGTCAGCTCCATGTTTCCTTCAGATTTCCATCAGTTTGTCCCATCTGACAGTGTCATTAGGCTTCTCAAGATCAATGAATGCTGTATACACCTTCCTTTTCCTCTCCATGTACGTTTTCCCTATCACCTTTAGTAGCCCAATGGCACCTGTAGTCCCCACTCCTCACCTGAAACCAAATTTTTCATCTCCTAGTATGCAATTCAACTGTCCACATAGCTTTGTGCTGAGCATCCTCAGCAAGACTTCCGCTGCATGTGTATCAGGCACACTGTTCTATGTTTCTCACACTTTTTGCTGTTCTTTTTCTTTTCTACTGGTATTAAGATTCTTTCTGTAAAGTCCATTGGCTATTTTCCTGTCATGAATATTTGATTACACAATTCAATCAACTCCGTTTTCCCTTCTTTCTCCAATGACTTTATAGACTCTTAAATCTCACTAGTTAGTGTTGCATTTCCTTTGTCATCATCTGCAACTTCATCTTCTTCCTCTATCCCAATGTCTTCTTCACTTGGTCGGCTGTTTACAGCATATAGCCATTTTATATATTCTCCCATCTTATCATAATTTTTTGGGGTTCACTCACCATTTTACCATCTGCTGCCTCTACTTCCTTCAGTCTATTGTCGTTTCTCTTTTCACCTGAATGTCAAATCCATTGCTTCTTTGTACATGAAATCATATTTTCCTTCTTTCTCTAATTTCACTGTCTTGTCTCACTCTCCTGTCAGCCATTTGTCCTTTGCTTCTTCTGTCTCCCTTCTCAATTCATTATTTAAACTTATATAGTTATGCTTCCCTTCTTCTGTGTCTACAGTTTTCCATTTCCTGCAATCACCGATCTTGGTTATCATAACTGGTGTTACTCGTTCTTTTTTTTGATTATTTACCTCTCCTTGACTCAGTGTTTCCTTAGCTGCATTTTTGATCCTATTTTTAAAATGATCCTGCCTTCCTTCTGTGCATTCCATTTCCTGACTTTTCATTATGATTTCACAATATGCATTCTCCAATTTTTCACAATTTCCTTTGTCTTTGTTTCTCAAAGTTAATGTGCTCTCTCTTCTGTCCTTCCCAGGTTCCTTTCAATTAAACTAGAACATCAGCTATTACTAATATATGATCTGAATAAGTATCTGTCCCTGGATAGCTTTTGAGACTCTTTAGGCAATTTTGGTGTCTTTGTTGTATCATTATGTAATCAATTTGATATCTTTTGTTGTCAAATCGAGGTATCCAAGTACACTGTCATCTTTTGTGGTTACCAAATAGAGTATTTCCAACTACCATGAAATTTTCATTGCAGTATTCCAAAAGCATTTGCGTTTTCTCATTTCTTTCACCCAGTCCATATTTTCCCAGAGCTTCTCCTTCTGGTCCTTCACCAACTACCACATTCCAATCACCCATTATAACAATACATGCATTTCTTTTCTCTCTCTGCTAAGTTTTCTATCATCTCACAACATTCTTATACCTCTTCGTCTGAATGATTACTTGTTGGCATATAGACCTGGATGATAAGTAAGTGTTTCTTTTTCTCTCTGTCTCATCATCAATATTCTTCCACCAACATATTTAACCTTGATTACCTTGTCCTCCACCTGTCAAAATTTCAACCTTATTCATTCCATTTTTATCTTCACCTGAATAGTACAATCAGAAGTCATCACTTTCTGGTTTTCCACAACCACCCAACTCACCTCACACATACAGAGTATACCCAATTCGTTTCTTGTCACTTCATGTTTGGCGTTTTCTAATTTCCCTTCCTGGAGAAGGGTTAAAACATTCCAACTACCAATCCTCAATAAGTCTTCCTTCTTCTCCTTCGTTCCTTTTCCATTTTCCCAAATCTCGGGACTCCTCATTGTATTCGCCCCCTAGAGAACTGATTGAGGGGAAGCTTTACCTCTGGAATATTTTACAAAGAGATCAAGCCCATGAACATCTAGGGAAGTAATTCCAGTAGTGGTTTCCCATTTCCTTCCACTGTCCTCCATATCCTGTCAGCTTGCTGACCCAGTTCACCACTGGGGTTGGTTACCCAACCATCCACTGGGTTGCTCAGCTTAACAGGAGCATGATGTGTAGGTAGGATTGTGGAGAATTAAGATGAGAGAGGCTAAGAGAACTCTCTTGTTGCGTTCTTGTATTTGAATCTCACCCCCATTTTTAGCCAGAGTCACAAGGTTGTAGCAGTGATTGGCCCAAGTAATCTCTCAGGCCTACCAAAGGATGACAGATAACTTCACTTCTCCTGATAATGAGGATGACCTATAAAGTAAAGTTGCACATTGCGTTATCAACTTAACCTGGAACTTTAATTTTTCTGCTTGCATAATTATTTTCCTCTGTAAATTCTAACTGAAATTAGTATTCTTTAAGTAAGGGCCATGTGATGAATAACTCTGTTATTTATACCGGAACAACTATGAAGTTCATAATTCACCTTCTCTACCCATCAAAGAGAGAGAGAAATTGACTGGCTAGTACCGTAGGAGGATTGCCATGAATTTCTAAATTAAAGAGTCAGAATGTACTGGCCTCCAAGTTCATTGCTGTATAATGTCGAGAGTTACAGAAGGGATAGATTGCTGCTCATTGTAAATGTGACACATGACCTACTATAGGAAAGTGGAACACCCTGCACAACATGGAGATAAACATAACATGCCCAATTTCAATGGCTGCTTCACAACCCAGGCAATCTGTGTTGTCGCATACACCACCAGCTTTTCTGAACTCTGGAGACTGGAGTTACCCTTAAAACACATACTCTGCTCCTGAAACCATCCCTGCCTCAACCTACAGTAACCTACTGTCTCCCTTCTTCTGACAAAATGTTCCCTCCCACCCTCACCCCACTGTTCTATCATCTCCCAATTCACATCCCCACTGTGCACGGCTCTCTGCAAGTGCACCTTCCATTCCCTTCTCCTTTTGTGTGCTCCTTTCCTTTCTGCTCAGTTTTTTCCCTTCCTTTCCTCCCTCCCTCCCCCCTCCCACCCTCCCTCCCTCCAATCCTTCCTCCCTCCCTCCCACCCAAACTCCCTCACGATTCTAAACCAGATAGCCTCATCTGCCACCTCTAGTCCCTGCACACTCAACTAAGTTGCACTGTTTCCTCCTCTTCAACCTGTGTGGGATGTCCCTCTACCTGCTCTGCTCCACTATGGATTGTTAGTTCTGTTTAATGTATTGGTCTGGCCTGAGCAGCTAGAGATATGATGGTGGTGGTGGTGGTGGTGGTGGTGGTGTAGCTTCTTTTTCAGTAGTTGTAGTGGCAACTGCCTGTAACACAAGTTTGTTCTTGTATCATCTGTGAATATGGACTTGATGTGCTGGTACCATGAACAGCTGAAATCGTGGACAAACTATAGCCATTCTTTTCTTGTTGCTGTGTAGCTGTTCTGTGTGACTTAACCCATCAAACCCAATTTATTTTTAGTCATTATATATTCTGTATTTTTGGGAAACTGTGTCCTCGCAAAAAGGTACCAGTAACACTTTCTATCATGATGACCTCATTGTTGGGCACCCATGAGATTCGCACACACGAGGGGACAAGAGTAAGTGTTCAAACTCAAAGGAATGTTTCCGGAGTTACTCGGCAGCAATTCCGGAGATGTGGAGTGTCGCATTTACCTGCTGGAATTGCTGAAGTCTGTTGGAATGCACAATGGACATGAATGGATGCAAGAGATCAGCCAGGATTCTTATGTACATGTCACCTGTCTAACACATCTAGACATATTAGAGGTGTCCATCCCTGGTATTTGAGTGGTCAGTTCGACAGAATATCATACTTAACGGCCCAAGTTCGATTCCTGGCTGCGTCGGGGATTTTCTTTGCTCAGGGACTGGATGTTGGGTTGTCTTTACATTCATAATTTCATCCCCATCAGCACACAAGTCACCAAAGTGGTGTCAACTCGCAAGACTTGCACCAGGCTAACTGTCTACTTGATGGGAGGCACTAGCTACGTGGCATTTCCATATCAGGGGTTCAATATCACTCAAATTGCACATGCCCCACACCATTACAGAGCTTCCACCTCCTGTCTTGTGGGGTCTATGGATCCGTGAGGTTGTCTCCATACCCATACACTTTCATCCACTTGATACAGCTTGAGATGACTCATCCAACAAGGCAACAAGTTTCCAGTCAAGTCCAAGACCAAGGTTTGAAGTGCAATTACTGATGTAGACATACGATGGATTTTCACTTTAATATAACTTGTTGAACACAAACCAAACATCATGGTAAAGAATAGAAACACTAAAACCAATAATTCACAGTATCATTCAGTTGCTGGCCTAATTAAGCAAAATGATGCAACAAAATACTTGATTATATTCCAACAGGTCTCATCTGTCACAAGTGCCAAACTATTAGTTTACTTTCTATTACCATGCTTGTGTATGATCCAGTGCAGTATAGACATTGTGAAGTGCAGATCCACAGACAATTTTATGGCAAAAAATGTCCAATTTCTTCACAGGATTTACATTATATTTCAGGTCACACATGGTTTGTACTGAACGAGGGTTCTAGCATACTGTATATCATGTGGATGCATGTGGAATTATTTACAAGCAAATTAACAACAGACTAATTGCTCCAAAAAGAAACAAGGAGAAAGGGAAGATCAGGAAGGTGATGGTGAGGTGAGCAGTCTTGCGATGGACCATCATAGCAACAATAGTTTGGAGCACAGAGGAGTGAAGATGTCATGGGAGGGCTTTGAACACCTGCAAGGCCCTAATTACTAGTGACAAACATAACAAATAAACATAGATGAACAAATACACCATTGGCTGTCATCACTCATGACTTGGGTACAAATCAAACTGCTGATGTCTGCTTCACTGCGATATCCTTTTGGTGCTGATGGTGAATGGATGATTGTAACTGAGGTATTGTCAAAGGTGGTTGACTTACATACAACAAATAGCATATTGATCAATTTTTGATTTTGCTCGCATCGTGCTAATAATGTTGAAACCAATTAAAGAAATTTTCTTGCCCAAATGGCCTGATCTCTAGTGTAAACTGTTAAGGATTCGGCAAACATCTGAAGTATGCAGATGAATTGATTTTTGATCAATGCAGGTCATGTATCTGGCACATTAATGAATTTCTAGGTATCCTCCATTCACACAAATACTATTATTTGGTGGGGACAGGTAATGTTAAAGCTATACAAATTCATCTCAAGGTCCCCCTGCAGGTTAGAATAGGCCCACAGTATTCCTGCCTGTCATAAGAGGTGACTAAAAGGAGTCTCAAATGCTTCAACCTATATGTGATGGTCCCCTCTCGGGTTTGACCTCCATATTTCCAATTCTTCTGGAGAGCGAACCAATTGGGGAAGGGCACCTTACATGGTACATTGTGCCCATTGTGCATAGAAACCTATAGCCAGCCTTCTCATCGCCGCACTGCCATTCTGTTAGTTCCCCATCTCTTGGGTGAGGTTACATTCCTAGGTGCAATTTCCACCATGCACTGTGCATTGTTGCATTTTGCGGAACTGATGACCAAGGACTTCCTTGCACCTAATATCCAGCATAGTAGCCAGTCAATTGTGGAGGAGCTGCCATATACCATGTTGGTTGTAGCCCCCTTACAACACAGGGATCACTCTGCTGATGCCTGCGCCAACTCCCCACATATGCCAAGGTGTAGAGGCCTATCTCCATGGGGTATCGGGACTCCCGGCAATGGCCATCCTGCCAGGTGGCCCTTGTAGAGGCTGGGTGGTGCCCGTGGGGAGGGCCCTTGGTTGGAGTGGGTGGCATCAGTGCAGATGACCCACAATGAAGCGTGGTACATCATCTCTTGCTGGTGGCCATCTACCAGCAGTATCTAAGCATTTGTGGGCTCAGTTCAATGCTCAGAATACAATCCCAAATCATTCCCCTCCCTGGCCACACTGTGGGAGGAGTGTCTCAGGATGGCAGTGACACTTATTTGCTCTGGTTCCTAGTTTGTACAAGAGCTGAAGTCTTTCATGTCAAAAAAGCCTAAATTCTTCATAGAGCATTTAGAGGACATGTTTGGGGAGGTGGAGGGCTTGTCCAAAATGCGCTCTTGGTCAGTATTGACAAAAACAGCATTCTATGCCCAGTCCTGGAGATTACTTGCTTGTGACAAGTTGGGGGATGTTTCAGTTACCATAAAACACCATAAGAGTTTAAATATGGTCCAGGATATTAATTTCCGTAGGGACCACCTTTTTAGTCTAATGACTAGCTGTGCGCCAGTTAAGAACATCAAGGTGTTCATTTCATCTGGCACATACTTTGGGGTCTGAAGGATAATCAGATTGCTACTGGTGCCTTCATCTTAGCCTTCAAGGGTGATACATGACTGGAGAAGGTCAAGGTGATAGTCTACCACTGTGACATCAAGCCCTATATCCCTCCCCTGACAAAATGCTTTACGTGCTGCAATGTTGGCCATATGTCTTCCTGCTGTGCTTCCAGCCTCACATGTCGAGATTGTGGATACCCATCATATCCCAATACTCCATGTGCCCCACCTCCCATCTGTGTCAACTGCAGAGAGCCTGATTCACCTTGCTCGCCTAACTGCCGGATCTTACAGAAGGAGCAGGAAATCATGGACATAAGACACTGGACCGACTGACTTATACTGGGGCTAAGAGGAAATATGAATGACTCCATCCTGTGTGAATGACATCCTCATATGCCACCACAACCACCACCATTATGGCCCTATCAGCTCAGAGAATTTCAGTCGGCTCACAAAGTCGATCAAGTCCAAACACCCCCATGAGCATGGGGGCACTACCCACCCTGCTGCTCCTGCTCCACCTACTTTGGGAGCAACCATCCCCTCCCCACACACCTATTGGGTATTGGGGATGTCTGTCCCCACTTCTAAGCTAGAGAAATGTCCAACTTGTTCAGCTGCTCTCTCTTGCAAGGGGTCCCTTGGGTCCCTCCCTTCGCAGGTTTCCACAAGTGGGAAAGATGACGCCCGGCAATGGCATAAGTGCCCACAAGCAGCTATTTGTAGGGCTTTGTGATCCTACTCCATGCCAGAGACTGAATTGGTGAAGCCCTCCCAGCCAGTGAAACCCAAGGGGCAGAGAGAAAAATCCAAGAAGAAGACCTCTAAGATGAAGGAACTTGTGATGGCATCTAGCCCACCATAACCTACAAGCTCTGCATGTGAGGGCGAGGTAGAGAGACTGGCGTATGCTGCGGACCAAGATCTGGCCTGACTCTGACACAATGGATGTCACTCACACAGGTGCTCAATCGGTGGCAGCAGGTGACCGAGTGGCGTAATCTGCCTCTTCGGTCCCTTCACACCCTTCTCAGCCAGGGGCAATGTCAGCCTCCATTGGAACTGCAGTGGTTTTTTCCGCCATCTTGCTGAGCTCAGTCAACTTCTCAGCTTTGACCCTTTCCTCTACATTGTTCTTCAGGAATCTTGATTTCTGGTGACGCGTACCCCTGCCCTCCATAGCTACAGGGATTATTATAGGAACAGGGTAGCTTATGGGAGGGAACCTGGTGGTGTCTGCATCTATTTCCATCACTCCCTTTACAGTGAGTCTGTCCCTCTACAAATGCCTTTAGAGGTCATCACTGTTTGGGTGTGGATGCCTCTGGCTGTTACTATCTGCAGTCCCTCTCTTCCACCAGATGGTGATGACCTGCAGCATGTCCTGGCTGCTCTGATAGTCCAATTGCTGCCATCTTTCTGTTACTCAGCGACTTCAATGCCTATAAACCTCTGTGGGGTGGATCAGTGGCAACAGGCTGAAGCACCATCGTTGAGCAAGTATTGGTACAGCTCGACCTTTCTCTTTTAAACAGTGGTACCTTCACACATTTCAGTGTGGCACATGGCACATAGTCAGCAAACGACCTTACCAGCTGCAGCCCTAGCCTATTGCCATCTGTCCCATGGAGTGCGCTTGACAACTTGTGTAGTAGTGACCACTTTCCAATATTTCTGTCACAGCCACAGCATCACTCTTCTGGGCGCCCCTGCAGATGGACTATGAATAAGGCTGACCGGGACCTGTTCACCTCCATTGCCACTATTGAGACTCATTCCAATGATGCCATTGACGCCGTGGTTCACTCGGTCACCACCGGCATCATTACTGCCACAGAATGTGGCATTATGTGTTCTTCTGGGGCCCCTTGGTGGAGGACTGTGCCTTGGTGGTCGCCTGAGATGGCTGAGGGGATTAAAGATCTCAGGCGGGCACTCCAGCATCACAAGTGGCATCCCTCATTGGAACACCTCATCGCCTTTAAACGGCTTTGTGTGCAAGCTCACTGCCTGATTCGCCGATGCAAGCAGGAGTCCTGGGAAAGGTATGTTTCCACCATTGGCCTCCGTACCTCTCCATTGTGGGTTTGGGCCAAGATTAGGAGACTCTGTGGCTATCATACCCTCGTCAGTGTACCTGCACTTCCACTGATTGGAACAGTCTGCACGGACTCAGACACAATTGCAAACCATTTAGCAGGGCATTTTGCTCAGAGTTCCACTTCTGTGAATTACCCACTGTCCTTTTACTCCCTGAAGGAGTCGTTGGAACGTCGGAGCCTTTCATTTCACACACACCACCCTGAATCGTACAATGCTCCGTTAAGTGAAAGGAAATTCCAAAGTGCCTTAGCCACTTGCCCTGATATGGCTCCCGGGCCAAATGGCATCCACTGTCAGATGCTCAAACACCTCTCAGTGGACTGCCAGCGATTCCTCCTAGACCTTTTCAATCATATCTGCATTGAGGGTTAGTTCCTGTCACAATGGTGAGAAAGCATTGTAATCCCCGTGTTGAAACCTGGCAAGATCCCACTGGAGTTGGACAGCTACCCCTCCGTAAGGGCCGCTCTGCCACCAATAATCTCGTATGACTGTTGTCTGCAATCTGTACAACCTTTGCCCACCATCAGCATCTGGTCGCCATCTCTTTTGACATGTGGAAGGCATATGATATGACATTGCAACATCACATCCTCTCTACGCTTCATGGTTACGATCTTTGGGGTCCCCTCCCAATTTTAATACAAAATTTTCAGTCGCTTGGTTCCTTCCGTGTGCAAGTTGTGGCCTCCTATAGTTCCTCCTGAGTTCAGGAGAATGGGGTCCCACAAGGATCTGTATTAAGAGGCTGCCTCTTTTTGATAGCAATTAATGGGCTTGCTGTGACGGTGAAATGCCTGTCTCATCTTCCTTGTAGGCTGACGACTTCTGCCTGTACTATAGCTCCACTGGCATTGCAGCTGCTGAACAGCAACTGCAGGGTGCTACCCAAAATGTGCAGTCTTGGGCTGTAGCACATGTCTTCCAGTTTATGGCTGCCAAGACCTGCGTTATGCATTTGTCAGTGACACGCTGTTCAACGTGAGCCATGGCATTATCTTGACACCAAACCTCTTGTGTTGTGGAGACGCATCGGTTTTCGATACCTGGTTGACTTGGCTGCCTCATATTTGGCAGCTTAAACAAATGTGCTGTTGGCATCCTAATGCTCTTCATTGCTTGAGTCACACCAACTGAGGTGCCGATCGGTCTACCCTTCTACGGCTGTACCAGGCATTAATTCAGTCCTGCCTAGATTATGGAAGCCTGGCTTATGGTTCGGTAACACCTTGCGCATAGTGGTTGCTGGGCCCAATATTTCACAGCGAGGTCTGACTCACCACTGGTGCTTCCCTGACAAGCCCTGTCAACAGTGTACTTGTGGAGGCAGTTGTCCCTCCATTGTGGTTCTGACGGCAACAATTACTGGCCGCTTATGCTACACATATCTGTAGCTTGCCCGGGCATCCCACTTATCATCTTCTGTTCCCTCATTCAATCGTCCACCTTCCGGAATGGTAGCACAGGTCAGGATGTACGCTCACAGTTTCCGTCAGAGCTCTTCTCTCTGGGCTTGAGGTTTTCCGTCTTCCATTCTTTTCTGGGCCCCTCAGTGTATACCCCCAGTATGTGTGTGCCACCCATGGTGTTTGCTCGATTTGGCACTGGGCCTGAAGGACTCAGTCCTTCCTGAGGCCCTCTGTTGCAGCTTTCTCTCAATTCTTGTCACAGTTCAAGGCTGTGACATTGTCTATACTGATGGTTCAATGGTTGCTTATCATATCGGTCATGCTCTTATTCTACAGGAACATTGTGAACAACACTCACTGGCAGCTGGCTGCAGTGTTTTCACTGCCAAGATGGTCACCATCTCTCACGCTCTAGAGTATTTATGCTTCTGCTCAGGTGAGTACTGCATTATCTGTAGTGACTCCCTGAGCGGTACGAGGTATCGACCAGTGTTTCCCTCACTCTCGTCTGGTGATGGCTATCCAGGGGTCCCTCCATACTCTTGCCAGTAGTGGCTGCTCTGTGGTCTTTGTGTGGACCCAGGGTCCTGTATGCATGCTGGGAAATTAATGTGTTGACACAGTGACCAAACAGGCTGTCAGTGCACCAGCCATGAAGATTGGCCTTTTGGAGTGTGACCTCTGGTCAGTTTTGCGGCAGAAGGTACTTCGCACCTGGGGTGAAGAATGGCGCGCCCTTCCTTCACCCAACAAACTTCGGGCCATCAAGGAGGCTACCGGTGCGTGGCACTCCTCCTTGTGGGTCTCTCACATGGACTTTGTTGACCTCTGCTGGCGGAGCATTGGTCTCACCTGGATAACGCATAGCTATTTATTGCAGCATGAGGACCCACCTTTGTCGCTGTGGGTCACCTTTGACTGTGGTCCTCATCTTGTTGGACTGCTCGCTTTTAACGCTGCTCAGGCAGATGTTTGCACTTCCTGATACACTTCCTAAACTTTTATCAGATGATGTTGCGATGGCAGATTTAGTTTTGAGTTTAATTGATGCAGGAGGTTTTTATCGCTTAATCTAAGTGTGTGTCATTTTTTTTTTTGTGTAGAGTCTGGCATTTGGTCTACGATTTTAGACTGGGTTTATAGTGGGTTTCGTGGTGGTTGCCCTTTCCTTTTCCTTTTTTTTTTGTTTTTTTGTTTTATTTGTTTTTATGGTCGGCCAACCACTGTCACACTCCATGTGATTCTAATTCCTTTTGTCAGGTATCTGTCTGTGTCTTTCTTGTCCTGTTTGTTGTCTCTTGTCATCTCCATTCTTTGTTTTATTCCTTGTGGTGGTTCCAAGTTCATGGAAAAAGGGACATATGGCCCTAGTAGTCTGGTCCCTTCAATCCCACAAACCAACCAATCATCTCAAGGATGACAATAGGAATGGAAATTGCTGGAGTATTGGGAACTGTAGATTAATATCAACTTGTTTGATGGATGAATCTTTGGAATGTCAGACTCGTGTCCCAATAAATGGATGGTATTAAGGACAAGCCATCAGCAACTAACATACATTACATGGGTTACATTACATGTGTATCTGCTGTAGCTGCTTCCGTTCTTCCTTTTGCTTTAGAATTCAAAATTGGACACATGTATATTAAAATGGTTCATCTTTGGATCAAATTCAAACTAGCTGCCTATGTCTTCTCAACTTAGTTCCATTTGCAACAAGTCAACCAGACAAACTTTTTCCCTTTATCTATATATCTTCTGAAGCATCAGACGCTGACACATCTGCTATAGTCACTGGCATTCAGAGACTCATCACTACGGTTATCAAGTAATTGTTCGAGGTAAGATAAGTTTCTTAAGAACTGGTTCATAAATTTTTATTTAGGGACAGAGATACGAATAGATGTGCAAAAACTCAAGGAAGCATCACCTCTGTCAGAGGTGGGATCAAGACCTACAACCCCTGGGAAAGCATCTATCTTGCCCTACACAGCCTCCACAGGCAGGCACCACAGCGGTTATGCCCAGACTGTGATCAGCCTGTCACCACAGTCACACCTTTTCATGGCACCATATTTACTTCTTCCCCAGGCATCAGCATGAAAGTGACAAGAAGAAATAACATTGCGAGCAAGTAGTTGCAATGACTCACTGGTAGCATTCAGTTGGAGACAGTTGACAATCTGATTCAAGAATACAAGTTTTTGGTTTCAGATGCATGTGGGAGATATTGCACGCCACTGACTACTGTAGAGATATTGGAAGAATTATGTTGAAACAGGCACTACCAGCAGAATTCCTTGCTCGAGCAGGAAGAGACTGAGTGCAAAGCAGGGCCATATGGAGCTTGTGTGTAAGAGCTGTCCTCTCGTTTCCTAAATATGAAGCAGTTGAAGTGAGTGACCAACTTCAGT
Source organism: Schistocerca serialis cubense (assembly GCF_023864345.2). Taxonomy (NCBI): domain Eukaryota; kingdom Metazoa; phylum Arthropoda; class Insecta; order Orthoptera; family Acrididae; genus Schistocerca; species Schistocerca serialis. The sequence goes on from NC_064642.1 coordinate 808,992,893, forward strand.
TCGAATGACACAGTTAACTGAAGGCTGAGGAAAGCTGTACTGCTTGCCCAAAGATAAACTGTAAAACAGGAACGCAGTGAGGAAAATGTGCTACATTGGCTGGCAGTTGCAGAGTTCTGTCTGAATGCAGCATGGGAAGATGTATTTTTCACACATAAGGTATCTAATGATTTTTCATCTTCTGCTGCTTACTTTTCTGTCTGAGGGCCAGTGGAAAATCCATTGGTGACGGGAAAACATCAAACATGAGATGAGAAAATTTGAGCTAGTTCTAGTTCACTTCATTCTTGTAACTGAAATAAACTACTTCCAGTTACGTTTTGATTATTACATTCTGGTTTCTTAATCTGTGCCGACATACATGACTAGGTATAAATCAAGAGAGCATTGTTTTAAAGCTATTTTTTGTTATTTTTGATTTGCCCGCCTTCCACTCTATTGCTATCCTCTGGACTTGCCCAAAAATAATCAAAACATTCCTTCTAACTTTATCTCCCTGTCTCTCTCTCTCTCTCTCTCTCTCTCTCTCTCTCTCTCTCTCTCAGGAACCAGGTTATGAGAATGGCTTGTAGTTTCTAAATAGTGTTCAAATATTGAAACTGGCCTGTGTGCTGTAGTTAATTGATGGAGTGTGCTCTTCTTCCTATAGTGGTCATAGGATAATAAAGAATGTCATATTTGTTTGCATTGGACAAATTTTTTCTGAAGGGTGGACTACAGCATTGAAATTGTTCTTCCTGTAAATGGAGAACAAATGGAACTATTGACACTGCATCATGTAATTTCCATTGTGCTTGCTCCATAGCCTGATAAAGCACAGCATTGTTAAGAGGCCATCTGATCTCAACAATTGATCATTTTGCCTAGTTAGTGCTACATAACAATAGCAAGAGCACGCACTAACCATGCACCTTTCAATAGGAGCAAAGGATATGAGGAGTGGGGAGTAACCATAATGCCACTTGTCTCTGACACTTCATACCCTCATCTCTCCACAAACATTGATAAATTGATTATCATATATGTAAATCTGGCAGGAGGCATAGTATGATCACATCACAGCACACACAGATGGCTCCCACAAGGAAGGAGCACACCATTGGAGATGCTAGTAACCATGGGACATACTTCTGCAAGGGTTTCATCATCTTCATCTACTATGTCTGCCCACAAGTGAACATTAAATGAGTTACAGGCACAGACAATTCTTCCATCAGTGCCACAGTTCTTTGTTGTTTCTCATTTGGACGAAGGTCAACCCTTTCATAATTCAGAAAGGTGTCGACATGATTGCAGTTCCTGTAAAGTCTTGTTCCCAATGACGAAATGGCACCTTGTTGTTAGAAGCAGTCAGTGCCATCCAGGCACAAAAATTGCTGTGTACTTCACTGCTACACACCTTCCCTGTCTGGGTGGAAGTGCAATGCACTTTAAATTCATCATGCAGTGTGGTTTATAAACACTCACTCAATGGATTGTCCAATGAGGAAGTACGACCTTGTCAGACTGGTAGTTTGTAACAACTGTACATAGTCATGAAAAGCGTTGACAAGGACTTGGTACCAACCTGTACTATCTTCTTGATATTTGACAGAGTTCAACTTCAATCAAACATTAAAGTGGGCTTCAAGATAATTTCATTTCACCATTACATCCCAAACCTAGGCATTGCTAACAGTGTCAGTGGTTTAATCATACCAGCTAGCTGTGTTCAAATCCGGGCAAATGCTTTTCATGAGGCAAGGGTGCCCATGCTACTTCCTCTCGAGATTGCCCCATTTTCAAAGATGAACATTTTATTCAGGAAATCAGTGGGAAGGAAAAGGTGTTGACACTTGCTGCTAGTAAGTTATTCACAAGTCAAAAGCCCACTGTGCCTCCCACAGGTAAATATAGCACTGTCCTTGCATCTCCTCAGCCTACTAAGGAGGCAGCCCCGCAGACTTGTGATCTCACCTTTGATGCCACAGTCATCAGATCACCCAGCGCAAATATCGTCCGTTCAACCTCCCCATTATCACCTGCTCACTCTAGTGACATTCGATGACCGTCACTTTCATAGCGTCGACGATCAGGTCACTCATATTAAAGAAGTTATTCTTACAGCCATGGAATGTTCAATACCTCAGACCTCAGACGTCTGATTTATTTGCCCCCCCCCCCCCCCCCCTTGGCAATTCCTTGGTTGAATGAGGCGTGAGTGGCAACATGCTCTTTGGGTTTTCCACCACCATCCTACTTTGGCCAACTGTATCCACTATAAGCAATTATGTGTGTGATTCTGTCGCATCATCCGCAATAGCAAGAAGGCAAGCTAGGACTTCTTTACTAGCTCTTTTGACACCATCACTCCCTCCTCTGAAGTTTGGAGTCAAATTCGACAGTTATCTGGTGCACCTAGTTTCTCCCTGATCTCTGGGCTCACTGTCATGCATGGTACCTTAGTGGACCCAGTCGCTATTTCTAACTCATTGGGTCAACACTTTGCTGAGATTTCAAGCTCTTCAAATTACCTGCCAGCCTTTCCCCTGAAGAAATGTACAGCAGAAGTTCGACCCCTTGCTGTCTCCTCTCAAAACGGCGAAAGCTAGAATACTGTTTTCTCCATGCGGGAACTCCAGCACGCACTCTCTTCCTCTCTCTCTTCCACCCTGGGACCAAATGGTATCGACATCCAAATGTTGCTGCATTTACCATACCACAGTCTGTGCTACCTCCTTTGCCTTTATAATCGAATTTGGACCGAGAGTACTTTTCCCAGAAGATGGCAGGAAGCTATTGTCGTTATTGTTCTGAAACCTGGAAAGGACAAACATCTCCCCTCTAGCTATCCCCCATTCCTCTCACGAGTAGTGTAAATAAGGTTTCAGAGCATATGGTGGATTGCCGTTCAGCCTGGTGGCTGTAGCCCTGAAGTCTTTTAACACCTGCCCAGTGCAGTTTCAAAAAGCATCGTTATGCAGTTGACCACCTCGTTGCTCTCTCCACTTCATCATGAAAAATTTTCTCAGGAAAATCCAAACAGTAGCCTCCACTCTTCGAGCATCGAAACTGGCTTCCGCTTTACTCCCAGTATGACCGTTTGTCAATTTCTGCCGTTGTACAGAGGTTCTCCGGCCTTCCCTACATCTACGTCTTGTCAACAATCCATTTGCGGAGTTCGCTAATTCTTGAGTCTTACGTTTGACAGGAAACTGAGCTGGGCCTCCCACATATCCTATCTTACGGCTCGCAGTCTGTGATCTCTCAACATCCACTGTGTCCTGAATGGTACCTCCTGGGGAGTGGACTGAGTGGTCCTTCTCTGCCCCTATCGCACCTTATTACACTCTAGTACACTTGAAATTGGTCTGTGGAAGCATAGTTTACACCTCTGCTTGGACGTCTATTCTTCGGCGTCTCTACTCTGTCCACCACTGTGGATTGCGTTTAGCATCTGGAGCTTTTTACTCCAGCCCTGTGGAAAGCATTTATGCTGAGACTGCTGAACCTCTGTTGTCCACTCGGTGAGCTGTCCTTCTGACAATGAGTCATTATGCTAGCCATCTGCCTTCCATGACTGCTAATCTGGCCCATGACATTTGTTTTTGGCAGCTTCTTGGATTTAGGGTATGCAGGCCGCCCTTACTCTCCACTACCACCAGGAGTCCGCTTCTGTCAATTGCTATGTTCTCTTCCCTTCCACTTTCCTAAAACTTTGTTGACAATTAGGGGTAGAGCACCACCTTGGCTTCGTCCCGGACCTGCCTGCTCAGTGACCTTTGTCAGTTTCCCAAGGAAGGTACCCATCCCTCTCTTGTTTATCATCAGGCATTTGCTGCTCTATGTGTAGAAATGAGGGATGCCACATTTATTAACACTGACGGCTCCAAAACTTCATTTGGTGTAGGGAGTGCTAATATTGTTGGTGACACCCCTAATAAATTTCGGCTTCCTGACCAGTGTTCAGTTTTAACTGCGGAATTTTACACTGTCCTCCAGGCTGTCCAATACATCTGTCGCCATCAGCAGATACAGTATATTATATGCTCAGATTCCCTTGGTTCTCTCCACCGTCTCCAAGCCCTCTACCCTGTCCACCCTCTGGTCCACCAGTTTCAGGACTGTCTTCACTTGTTCCACTTGAGGGCCATCTCTGTGGTGTTCCTCTGAATGACAGGACACGTTGGTATCCATGGAAATGAGGTGGCTCATATAGCAGCCAAGGCTGCAGTCTCTCTTCTTCAGCCTGCTGTTTGCACGGTTCTCTTAATCAATCTACAGAAGGTTTTATGTCATTGTGTTGTTCTTTTATGGCACTCACATTGGTCTGCAGTTCTCAATAATAAATTGTGGGACATGAAAGCTCTTCCTTGTGCTTGGACCTCTGCCCCCAGACCTCATCATCAGGAGAAGGTAATTTTAACTAGACTCTGGATAGGGCACTGTCTTTTTAGCCATAGACATCTGTTAAGTGGTGGTTCTCCCATGCTTTGTCCCCACTGCTCTCAACTGTGGGCGGTGAGACACCTTTTACTTGAGTGCCCCTATTTTACTCTGTTATGCACCCGTCTACAGCTGTCACCTGATATGTCTTCCATTTTAGCAGATGACACGAGCTCAGCTGATTGCAATCTTGAGTTTATTAGTATCAGTGAGATGACATCAGCCATTTGAAGCTCTTTTTGGGGACAAACAACCCACCTTGCATAGTGGTTTCCTAAGCTTCCCTTCTGTTTCTTGGTTTACCCATTTTTTTGAGTTTCCACTCTCATTGCTCCTGATTTCCAGTTTGGTTCTTTACATTTTCCTAAGCCACAGATTGGGCACTAATGACCGTAGCAGTTTTGCATCCTAAAACCATAACAAAGCAGGCTGTTACAACCAAAATGGATATGCTTCCCATTCAGAGGATTAATAACTTACCACTGCTGCAACCCCACGGCAAACTGTGGACATTCAAGGACCTGATTAAGATATGTTGCTATTTCTCCACATTTTGTTCCCATTTTAATTTTTCTTATTTTATTTATTGTGTATGTCATTCAGACCCATAGCCCTTTGCCTGCCCCAGTCAAATTATGCCCCTGCTCGTGTCACGACTCCACAAGCATTTCTTACTTGCAGTTTTGTGTTTATTGGACATGTTCACATTGGTCACATTGTGCTGCTGCTGTCACATCACCTTCCATCTGTATTAGTCATGATCACAGAGGATACACCAGGCCAAAATACAAAGAAGCTTCGAAATTGCCCACATCAACTGCTCTAGCATCTTCCTGATCAAATGCTACAGTGTATCAAAAATGGAGTATGGATTCATTGTCCGTAGCTCTATTGACCAGTGATCTTACAGACTATTTTAAGCCTTCCATTTTGACACTTTGTATCTCCTCCAGGTGATGTAAGATTTCCCTTTTGCACATCACAGAATCCAAAATTACATTGCAGTTGGATTTTGTATAAATGTTTAATTAGCTACTTGTAATAGTTCTAACTACATATAAGGACTGCCTAATGTTAAATCATGACTACTGAGTACCACACCTGTTCATGGTAATTTGCTGGATAAGCTGTGTATCCACATGGACATGTGGTTCATTTCGTTGCAGGATATAAAATTTTGGAGATGTTGGGACTCCCATACTGGTGTGCTGTTTCCTCACTCCCACTGTTCCTCTCTGCAGTGTCAATATGAATACATGTTAAGCTGTCACAATACTTTTGCATTGTGATATCATCGATCCCACTGTCACATAGTCAACTCAAAGACATGTACACTATCTTCTTTGTAAATTAGACATACATTTCTGCATAGCACCTTAACGCCATCCACAGTATTAAGTGTTCGCTATGAAACACATAAGTCTCACTTCTCTGTGTGTACAGCTACAATGCAGTGAGGCTGGTTCACTGATGCCAGTGGCCACAGATGAATGCCATCAACAGCTATTTGGATGCCCACAGCGCTATGTTTGTCACATTTGCAGTCTGCTGTAGCCACTTGAACTGCAGTAATTCACGACTGTAGTATGGTGACTAACAGACTGTGTGCTAACACACACACACACACACAAAATACATATTTTCACATAGCGGGAAAATAACTTTCTGGATCCGAACCAACACTGTACCTTAAACTGTCTATGTGCATCAGTAAGAAGCAACCTGAAAGGGTTGCATGGCCCTCTATCTTAAGTATCCGTGACCACATCATCAACATGCTCCAGGACAGGTAATAGCATGTTAGATTCAAACAAATGAACCGTGATGAGGAATTATTCTAAGATGCAATTCCCTGGGACAGGTCAGTCTGTCCATAAATAGACAAATCTTATAAAATAATAATGTACAGTTGAGGTCAGTGTCCTCCAGTTGCATAGGTATGCAGTCATTACATTATTTGCAAAAAGATAACATTGCTATGATCGGGATTCACAGTGATCATGTGACCTTTAGTGCTTCTTCTCAGCATCACACTGCCAATAAAAAAGAAAGGGATTCATATATGAAGTTACAGTTCTAAGCTACCACAACTCTACTACACTGTGTGGCGTATGTCTTGTGATGTCTGCTAAATGGGACTAGAACCACCAAGCCTCAAAAGTTAGGGATCTGTTGGTGATCAGTAACCTGGAATACAATGGAGACAATTATGTGCCATATCATCTCCTACTTCCTACCTCCTGACTGACAAACTGTAATTTTATAATGGTCTGTTACTCCTTTCGCTTTTCATGATCTCTTGGACTATTTCACCAGGTCATAGCTGAGGCAGTGTTCATTTTTGCAAACTATACTGTATTTGTCACTGGGAGTACCAACCTTCAAACATCTGGCAGCTGAGGTCTGCATTCCCACCATGCTAACTTGCATTTCCTGGCCACCTTTGTCTGCTCTGTGACAGTGGCTGTACGTGGCAGCTGGCAGCTCTAGTGAATTCACATAATTGAGCTCACTTGAAACTCAAATATTTTGTGATTATTCACTTGGATCATTATGCAGTTTTCATAAATGTCACTTCAATAAACTTTCACATCTATCTACTTGTATCTGCACCTGATTTGTTGTCTCCAATACTATTTTAATTTACCATCTTACTAATAAAGAGATGAGCATTGCAGTGACCTGACATACTACTGCCGTGTTCAAAGGCGTTTGATTTACACTTAAATTCAGTTCATATATATTATTGTTATTTTTATTGTTCTTGTTATTATTATTATTATTATTATTATTATTATTTTTCAGCTCCCAAAAAAGATACGGCTCGAGGAGCTGTTGGCAGGTGAGATTTTTGCTTTCTTCAGTAGCTTAATTATACATTAATGATTGCATGTAAATGTTTTCTTCTGTGGTACTTTCTTTTTAGTCTTCTTCTTTGACTTTAATCCTTTATTTGTGGTATGCTAAATTAGTTTAGTGAAACAGTTGTTCAAAATTTTATACTTAAACTTGACACTGGATATTAATTATCTAGCACATAATTCATAGTGTATAATTGGCAGTGTCATCATAACTACAACAGATAGTTGTGTTCAAAATGTTTACTGTGGTAGACTGCGAGGGAAATGTGATCAAAGATTAAGAAGACAAATTGTTAAGTATCAAACTGACATTTAAAAATAGCTCACAATGAAGGTAAGTAATGATTGCCAATTGGCACACTGCGATAAGCAGCAATGTTTAGATCCCACACACTTTATTCTGTAGTCATGGCACATATTCAGCTCATCATCTTGAGATAAATATATTTAAGCATACAACTGTCACTCAACATAGCTGAGATTCTTGAAGAGTAAAATTTCCAATATTATTGGGGACTGGAAAAAGTCAACCACATTCATAGCCAGTGATTTGAAACCTCATTGTCATGTCTTGAAATGAAGAATAGTGTCCCTTTAATCATTCTCCTCTCCCCCAAACCAGTATTTTTCCACGTGACTTATGTCTGAAATAGCCTGGTCCATTTGGGAACCACAATTGCTCTCAATCCGCATACTGCAAGCATGCAATTGACTACGCTGTGACAACATGCTGTTGTGCACAAGATGCCTGACTTGTAGGCAGGTTCACAACCTGTGGCCTGGAGACTCCACTCCCATACCAGCTTTCCTTATTTAAACATGTGGGAATACCCCTTAACTCATTCTTAAGTTACACAATCCTCCTTGCCTCAGTACTCACTAGCACCTATCCTGACCTTTCCTGTACATAGCTCCATCCTGACCTTCTCACCTGATCTGCCCAACACAGGTCCTCACCCAGTTGGCCTGAAGGTCTAAGACAATATATCTGATTTGCAGATGGACACACAGTGGCAAATGTTATTCCAGGCTTTGCCTTTTAGTGCTTGTTGCCATGTTAAAACCTTTCATGACCAATGGAACATACTAAGTTGACATATAAGACTATAGTACTGTCTTCAAGATCAGTAATAAACATGAAGGTTATGTATAATGGAGACTTCAGTCATCATCAGTAACATAATCTGCTTCACTGTGTACTACAGTCTGTAAATACTGGGGTAACATTCTGAATTAGCAGCTCTAGAAATAATATGGTATTGTAGTGAAGAACTCGTGCAACAATGTTCACAGTATATTTTCACCCTGAGAGGAAGTTTAGTGAAGGTCATTTGACAGAGCAGAAAAGGTGAAAAAAATCAGGTGAAAAAGGTGGGCGCAGAATGACTTCTGAACCCTACTCTGGTATAGTGTTTCTTGTCAATCTAGTAGAATGCTGGTGGGTGTTATTGTGGACTAGCATCACTTCACATAGCCTTCCTGGTTGTTGTTCTTGATTGCATCTGCAGGAGGTCTGTTGTTGACAATAAACGTCAGCAGTGAAGATAACACCTCAGGGAAGAAATTTGTGGAACACCACATGATCTCTGTTCCACCAGTTGCATAATATTATCTTTTGTGGTTGCACACATGTCTTTGTATGGGGAGTTTCTGCTTTGTTTGGACTCAAGCATTCCTTTCCATTTTTCCTCTTACTTAAGCATAAATACAAACTTTTTGGTCATCATTAATGATAGGGGATAGGAATGGTCAGTGCTGTTCAAATCCTAATCAACAACAAGCAAGCAGATGGGTCAAATACTGCCACCCATAGCAATCAGAATACCAACCTGCCAAACAGAAACTATATGAACTTGGGTACCATCATAATATTTTTAATTTTTTGTGGCTGGAACTAAAAGGCGATTAACATTTTAAAGTCATGTTTATCTCTTAGCATTAAATCCACTTATTCATAAACACCACTGTCCCTCATTTTACCCATTCAACCATTTTAAATTAAAAGCTAGCAGTGCTTTGTGTGAACATAACATCCATAGGTTGACTATTTGCTGCAGACAATATGTCCACATTATGCGAGAACAAGGTAATGTAATTTATAAAAATAGTGGAAAAGCACACTGTAACCTTTGGACTGTAGGCATATTGTGTTAGATCATGTGTAATGCCCCTAACAATAAAAGCACAAAGAATGGAAAGGCTGACTTCAGGCATGAATAATTTGCTCACCATTGTTGGTATCAGCTGCATATATACCAATAACAGATTTAACAGGATGCACTAAAGATGTATCTCTTCTGTGTTCCAAAACTTCTCAATCTAATGGTGTACCAGCATCATAAAATATTGATGTTTTTTCCACTAAGATATGTACGAAGGAAATACAATTTGTGACCAGACTGAGGATATATTGGTAGGTAAGACACAGCCTAGAGCTTCACAGAACGTAGTAGAAGTAACTTTAGATGTGCTCTAGGAAAGTGTGTGGCCCTTGCTGTGGATGTATATTAATGATTTGGCAGACATTATTCTCCCACTTTTCTTTTTCCATTTGGGTCTGCCAGTGACCACATGCAGTCTTAATGCTTCCACCTTTGTTCTTCTTCTTTCTTCTTCCTCCTGGTTTCTTTCATCTTCTCACTATGTATCCTTTTATCTCCTCAGACAATTATGACCCTGAATGAGATTTTCACTCAGCAGCGGAGTGTGCGCTGATATGAAACTTCCTGGCAGATTAAAACTGTGTGCCCGACCGAGACTCGAACTCGGGACCTTTGCCTTTCGCGGGCACGTGCTCTTCCAACTGAGCTACCGAAGCACGACTCACGCCCGGTACTCACAGCTTTACTTCTGCCAGTACCTCGTCTCCTACCTTCCAAACTTTACAGAAGCTCTCCTGCGGACCTTGCAGAACTAGCACTCCTGAAAGAAAGGATATTGCGGAGACATGGCTTAGCCACAGCCTGGGGGATGTTTCCAGAATGAGATTTTCACTCTGCAGCGGAGTGTGCGCTGATATGAAACTTCCTGGCAGATTAAAACTGTGTGCCCGACCGAGACTCGAACTTGGGACCTTTGCCTTTCGCGGGCACGTGCTCTTCCAACTGAGCTACCGAAGCACGACTCACGCCCGGTACTCACAGCTTTACTTCTGCCAGTACCTCGTCTCCTACCTTCCAAACTTTACAGAAGCTCTCCTGCGGACCTTGCAGAACTAGCACTCCTGAAAGGAAGTATATTGCGGAAGTTTCATATGAGCGCACACTCCGCTGCAGAGTGAAAATCTCATTCTGGAAACATCCCCCAGGCTGTGGCTAAGCCATGTCTCCGCAATATCCTTTCTTTCAGGAGTGCTAGTTCTGCAAGGTCCGCAGGAGAGCTTCTGTAAAGTTTGGAAGGTAGGAGACGAGGTACTGGCAGAAGTAAAGCTGTGAGTACCGGGCGTGAGTCGTGCTTCGGTAGCTCAGTTGGAAGAGCACGTGCCCGCGAATGGCAAAGGTCCCGAGTTCGAGTCTCGGTCGGGCACACAGTTTTAATCTGCCAGGAAGTTTCATATCAGCGCACACTCCGCTGCAGAGTGAAAATCTCATTCTGAAAACATCCCCCTGGCTGTGGCTAAGCCATGTCTCCGCAATATCCTTTCTTTCAGGAGTGCTAGTTCTGCAAGGTCCGCAGGAGAGCTTCTGTAAAGTTTGGAAGGTAGGAGACGAGGTACTGGCAGAAGTAAAGCTGTGAGTACCGGGCGTGAGTCGTGCTTCGGTAGCTCAGTTGGAAGAGCACGTGCCCGCGAAAGACAAAGGTCCCGAGTTCGAGTCTCGGTCGGGCACACAGTTTTAATCTGCCAGGAAGTTTCATATCAGCGCACACTCCGCTGCAGAGTGAAAATCTCATTCTGGAAACATCCCCCAGGCTGTGGCTAAGCCATGTCTCCGCAATATCCTTTCTTTCAGGAGTGCTAGTTCTACAAGGTCCGCAGGAGAGCTTCTGTAAAGTTTGGAAGGTAGGAGACGAGGTACTGGCAGAAGTAAAGCTGTGAGTACCGGGCGTGAGTCGTGCTTCGGTAGCTCAGTTGGAAGAGCACGTGCCCGCGAATGGCAAAGGTCCCGAGTTCGAGTCTCGGTCGGGCACACAGTTTTAATCTGCCAGGAAGTTTCATATCAGCGCACACTCCGCTGCAGAGTGAAAATCTCATTCTGGAAACATCCCCCAGGCTGTGGCTAAGCCATGTCTCCGCAATATCCTTTCTTTCAGGAGTACTAGTTCTGCAAGGTCCGCAGGAGAGCTTCTGTAAAGTTTGGAAGGTAGGAGACGAGGTACTGGCAGAAGTAAAGCTGTGAGTACCGGGCGTGAGTCGTGCTTCGGTAGCTCAGTTGGAAGAGCACGTGCCCGCGAAAGGCAAAGGTCCCGAGTTCGAGTCTCGGTCGGGCACACAGTTTTAATCTGCCAGGAAGTTTCATATCAGCGCACACTCCGCTGCAGAGTGAAAATCTCATTCTGGAAACATCCCCCAGGCTGTGGCTAAGCCATGTCTCCGCAATATCCTTTCTTTCAGGAGTGCTAGTTCTGCAAGGTCCGCAGGAGAGCTTCTGTAAAGTTTGGAAGGTAGGAGACGAGGTACTGGCAGAAGTAAAGCTGTGAGTACCGGGCGTGAGTCGTGCTTCAGTAGCTCAGTTGGAGGAGCACGTGCCCGCGAAAGGCAAAGGTCCCGAGTTCGAGTCTCGGTCGGGCACGCAGTTTTAATCTGCCAGGAAGTTTCATATCAGCGCACACTCCGCTGCAGAGTGAAAATCTCATTCTGGAAACATCCCCCAGGCTGTGGCTAAGCCATGTCTCCGCAATATCCTTTCTTTCAGGAGTGCTAGTTCTGCAAGGTCCGCAGGAGAGCTTCTGTAAAGTTTGGAAGGTAGGAGATGAGGTACTGGCAGAAGTAACGCTGTGAGTACCGGGCGTGAGTCGTGCTTCGGTAGCTCAGTTGGAAGAGCACGTGCTCGCGAAAGGCAAAGGTCCCGAGTTCGAGTCTCGGTCGGGCACACAGTTTTAATCTGCCAGGAAGTTTCATATCAGCGCACACTCCGCTGCAGAGTGAAAATCTCATTCTGGAAACATCCCCCAGGCTGTGGCTAAGCCATGTCTCCGCAATATCCTTTCTTTCAGGAGTGCTAGTTCTGCAAGGTCCGCAGGAGAGCTTCTGTAAAGTTTGGAAGGTAGGAGACGAGGTACTGGCAATTATGACCCTGTTCTCTTCTCCCTCCTGCCTTGTATCCTTTCATTTGCAACAATTTCTTCTTAAGACTGTCTTTATGTTGCATCTTTATACTTATGCTTCTTTGCAAATCTTTGCCAACTTCTTGAATCCATGCTGTTGTTGCTTTCTTGTTACAAATATATTTAAAAATCTATTTGGTGAACCTGCTGCTGTTTATTCAATATAAGTGTCCAAAAAATAGCGATCACCTCTTCTGTGGCATTTTAACTATGTTTTCTATGTTGTGATTTAGTTATTTGTTACTTCCCAATATCTACACCTCCATATTTCTTAGCACAGTGAGCATGTTTCAAATGATTCTTCTATCTATCACTTAAAATTTGTGTAATTTGTTATTCAACACCAAACCTTCACCTGGCTCTGCAACTGGGTTGTAGTGCTATATTTTCAAATTGTTAGACAGAGACCTTGTGTTGTAAACAATCATGGTTATACCACATGGTATCTCCATTTACCATTTGTCCCAAAAATTTGATTGCCTTTTTAAAATATATAAATGTTAAAGCTATGCCCTTAGAGTTTGTAAGTGTGTGGCAGATTATGGACTTGATGTTGAAATTCTGTTCTGAGGAAGATCTGCCCTTTCTAAATCCACTCTGATATTCTCACAAGTAGCTATCAGGTGTTGCTTCTACCTGCTCACTGACAGCAGAAATACATCTCTGGAGCTATTTACATTATGCTTATTGCCTTTTTTGTGCACAGGATGGTTAAGAGCCACTTTAGAGCCTTTTGGCATCTTTGCAGTTTCGCGTATTTCTTAAAATACGGTCTGAATTCATCTTTTTTGGTTGAGACCATTCTATAATTTTCTCCGTTGGCTTTGTTGTTTTTCAAGGTATTTATTGCCTTTTTTTAGATTCCCTTGGCTGTAGGTGGTGGATTTGCTTCTGTTTTTCCATGAAGATGTGGAAATTATAACTGACAGTTCAGTTCTCCAGAGTTCAAGATTTGTTGAAAGTACCATACTTCCTCATTAATTCACAGGTTATTTGCTTATTTTACCATTTTATTCTCTGAAGTAAATACTTAAAACTTGGCAGCCCTTTAGGTGATTTTTAAACAACCTATAGAAATTCTGGGTGTGATTTTTAACAAAGCTGTTTTGTATGTCAAGAAGTTTACACTTCCCAAAAGACCATTTAGCACCCTTTATTATTCTTTCAGTTTCTTTCCTTTGCACTTCAAATTCATCAAAGTGCTTAGTCTTCCAAGAACATTTCCATTTTGTTTCTGCAACTGCTTTTTCACAGGTATCATTCCACCAGACTTTCTTCTTTTTTGTTGTACCAATAGATTCTTCACTGCCCTATTGATTGCTTTGGATAATTCTTCCCATTTTCCTGATTTTCCTATTTTAATTTCTTCTTAAAATGTTGTATTGTCTCTTTTGAGCCTATGTAAATTTTGATATTTTGTCTTTAAAAAGTTATCAAATGCTGCTACTTCTCTCATATTTTTCTTATCATCGTTAATAGGAATGTGTCAATTAAAAACTATACTGTTCATTTTTGCATTTCATGGTGAGAAGTGTGTCTTTCTGAATGGGACTGAAATTGCCACATTATATTCAAACTTTTTATGAATATAGAATGCAGTACCAATTATTGGTATACCTTTTATAATTCTTATTGCTGGTTTCTCCTCAACAAATTTTGTTGTTTTCTTTATGTAACATTTTTGTCGAAAAATTCTGTTTCTTGTACTGCTAAAATATGTATGTCATGCTTGTCTAAGAGAATTCAAAGTTATTCCTGTTTACCAAATGTTAGTAATGAGTTCACATTCAAGGTGCCTGTGAAGAATTTCCTTCTGAACTTAAGATTGGAAGAACACCAAGGATGCTCTGACTCATCCTTCATGCTGTCTTTGATGTTTTTGTTGTTGTGTTGTTAATGATGTTGTTGTGGTAAACAGATGAGTTTTAGGACTTATTCTTTCATGTACTAAATGATTTATATCTTTGGTTTACAGCATAAGACGCTTCTTTCTTGATATTCAACAAGATATCCCTGATTTCCAACAGTTGCTATTTTTAAGTAACTAAAAAATTTAAATTTTTAATAATTTTAGCTCAAAGATTTAGCTTTATCTTTAGCTTTAGCTTTAATAATTTTAGCTCAGAGCCAAATTATTTTGGAAACTTTAGAATGCCACCATGTGCAGAAAATTGCAGACTGCAAGTTATCAGAATTTTAGGAAAGTGTGACAGTGTTCAGGGATAGGTGGTGACTTGAAATAGTATCTTATGTAATTAATGACTTTTGAACTACATAAGTAATGTATACATAATTACTACTTCAGTGTCAGTTACCCATATTACAATGGTTTCTATGAAAAACTTTTGCAAAAATGGAAGAGTTTGCGTATTTAAACATCAAAACACAAAACGCAGGTTAATGCCACTACACATTGATGAAACTGTGGTGTGGTGGCCTTTGCTGTGGGAATAGTTCAGCACAGTGTAATCATTCCACAGCATTCAATGAACCCATACAAAAACTACATGTCGGCCAATTCTAAGTGAGCTACGTTATCCATAGTTGTGTGTGTCACTGTTCATGTAGAACTAATAGGGGTGGAAGAACAATCCTGAGACAGAACTGAGCAGTACTGAATGCAAGCTCGAAGATGAAGAGTAAGATATGCATTATGTTGCTAACAGTAACTACTGTTAATGAATGGAACAGATTTCTTTCCAAATCCAAGACATGGCAGACACCATTGGTATGTGGTGTTGTGCTGATGTATTCAGTACATATGAAGTGCTGAATGTGCACCTAGATCTATTAATCATTGGCCGAGTTCTCTAAAACCTTCACCAGAAACAGCATTAGAAGGACTTGTACCTTTAGCACACATGCCTACACCCTTTGTTGTTAACCTATTGTTTAATATGTTCAGTATCACTGAAGGAGCTGTGTCAATGTGGGATTTCTTACAAATGCATTGCCTTAAATGAGTAGTTCCTGACTGGAAACACAATAATGCAAAGCAGTATATGTACATAGATGACTTCCTGTTTTCTCACTTTACATGAGTGGTCACCTCAATTGCTCTGGCTGTCAGAGCATGTTTCCTATCTAACCCAAATCTCCATATGATGGACACTACAGCATGTTTTTCCCAATATGTTGTTCTACTTTGCTTGCAGGTCTATTGTGTTTCTGTGAAATAAGACAACATCGTGCATCTGGACTGAAAGGCAAATATGCCATTAGGCACGTGTATTTATAAAGGTATGGTGTCTGTTGCTATGGATGTGTGACCAAAAGAACAGACACTATGTCTTTAAATTATCTAGGTTTGCCACATTTTCTGTGCTTGGCTATGACAGGTGGTGTGGGCAGATTAGATCTACATCTACATCCATACTCCACAAGCCACCTGACGGTGTGTGGTGGAGGGTACCTCTAGTACCTCTATCAGTTCTGCCTTGTATTGCAATCTCGTATTGTTTGTGGAAAGAAAGATCATCAGTATGCATCTGTGTGGGCTCTAATCTCTCTGATTTTATCCTCATGGTCTCTTTGCGAGATATATGTAGGAGGGAGCAATATACTGCTAGAGTCCTCGGTGAAGGTAAGTTCTCCACACTTCAACAAAAGCCCGTACTGAGCTACTGAGAGTCTCTCCTGCAAAGTCTTCCACTGGAGTTTATCTATCATCTCGATAACGCTTTCGTGATTACTAAATGATCCTGTAACAAAGTGCACTTCTCTCCGTTGGATCTTCTCTATCTCTTCTATCAACCCTATGTGGTATGGATCCCACACTGCTGAGCAGTATTCAAGCAGTGGGCGAACAAGTGTACTGTAACCTACTTCCTTTGTTTTCGGATTGCATTTCCTTAGGATTCTTCCAATGAATCTGTCTGGCATCTGCTTTACCAATGAACAGCTTCATATGATCATTCCATTTTAAATCACTCCTAATGCCTACTCCCAGATAATTGATGGAATTAACTGCTTGCAGTTGCTGACCTGCTATATTGTAGCTAAATGAGAAAGGATCTTTCTTTCTATGTACTCGCAGCACATTACAATTGTCAACATTGAGATTCAATTGCCACTCCCTGCACCATGCATCAATTCATTGCAGATCCTCCTGCATTTCAGTACAATTTTCCATTGTTACAACCTCCCAATATACTACAGCATCATCTGCAAAAAGTATCAGTGAACTTCCAATGTTATCCACAAGGTCATTTACGTATATTGTGAATAGCAATGTTCCTACAACAATCCCCTGTGGCACACCTGAAATCACTCATTCTTCGGAAGACCTCTCTCCATTGGGAATGACATGCTGCATTCCGTTATGTAGGAACTCTTGAATCCAATCACACAATTGGGCTGATAGTGCATATGCTCTTTGTTCACTAAATGACTGTGGGGAACTGTGTTGAACACCTTGCAGAAGTCAAGAAACACGGCATCTACCTGGGAACCAGTGTCTATGGCCCTCCGAGTCTCATGGATGAATAGCGTGAGCTGGGTTTCATACGATGGTCTTTTTCAAAACCGATGCTGATTCCTACAGAGTAAATTTCTTGTATCCAGAATAGTCATTATACTCGAACATAGTACGTGTTCCAAACTTCTACAACTGACAGACATTAGAGATATAGGTCTATAGTTCTGCACATCCGTTCGATGTCCCTTCATGAAAACGGGGGTGATCTGTGCCCTTCTCCACTCCTTTGGAATGCTACGCTCTTCTGGAGACCTACGGTACACCGCTGCAAGAAGGGGGGCAAGTTCCTTTGCATACTTTGTGTAAAATCGAACTGGTTTTCCATCAGGTCCAGCAGCCTTTCCTCTTTTGAGTGATTTTAATTGTTTCTCTATCCCTCTGTCAACTATTCTGATATCCACCATTTTGTCATCTGTGCAACAATCTAGAGGGAACTACAGTGCAGTCTTCCTCTGTGAAACTGCTTTGGAAAGAGACATTTAGTATTTCGGCCTATTGTCTGTCGTCCTCTGTTTCAGTACCATTTTGGTTACAGAGTGTCTGGACATTTTTTTTTGATCCACCTACCGCTTTGACATAAGACCAAAATTTCTTAGGATTTTCTGCCAAGTCAGTACACAGAACTTTACTTTTGAATTCATTGAATGCCTCTCGCATAGCCCTCCTCACACTACATTTCGCTTCGCGTAATTTTTGTTTGTCTGCCAGGCTTTGGCTATGTTTATGTTCACTGTGAAGTTCCCTTTGCTTCCGCAGCAGTTTTCTAACTCGGTTGTTGTACCATGGTGGTTCTTATCCATCTCTTATGACTCGCTTGGCACATACTCATCTAATGCATACTGTACAATGGTTTTGAACTTTGTCCACTGATCCTCAACACTATCGCTACTCGAGACAAAACTTTTGCATTGAGCTGTCAAGTACTCTGAAATCTGCTTGTTGTCACTTTTGCTAAACAGAAAAATCCTCCTACCTTTTTTAATATTTCTATTAATGGCTGAAATCATCGATGCAGTAATCACTTTATGATCACTGATTCCCTGTTCTGTATTAACTGTTTCAAATTGTTCGGGGCTGTTTGTCACCAGAAGGTCTAATATGTTAGTGCCACGATTACGTTCTCTGTTTAACTGCTCAAGGTAGTTTTCACATAATGCATGTAAAAACATTTCACTGGATTATTTGTCCCTGCCACCCGTTACAAATGTTTGAGTCTCGCAGTCTATAGCCAGCAAATTAAAATCTCTACCCAGAACTACAACATGGTCAGGAAATCTACTCAAAATATTTTCCAAATTTTCCTTCAGGTGCTCTGCCACAACAGCTGCTGAGCCAGGGGGCCTGTAGAGACATCCAATTATCATGTTTGAGCCCACGTTAACCGTGAACTTCACCCAAATTATTTCACATTTCGGATCTCCATCTATTTCCTTAGATACTTTTGTACTTTTTATCACTATAAACACACCTCCCCCATCACTGTCGAGGCTGTCTCTGCATTATACATTCCAATCTGAGTTTAAAATTTCATTCCTGTTTACATCTGGTTTAGCCAACTTTCTGTCCCTAGTACTACACTCCTGGAAATGGAAACAAGAACACATTGACACCGCTGTGTCAGACCCACCATACTTGCTCAGGACACTGTGAGAGGGTTGTACAAGCAATGATCACACGCACGGCACAGCGGACACACCAGGAACAGCGGTGTTGGCCATCGAACGGCGCTAGCTGCGCAGCATTTGTGCACCGCCGCGTGGCTGTGAACCGTATGTGCAGTTGACAGACTTTGAGCGAGGGCGTATAGTGGGCATGCGGGAGGCCGGGTGGACGTACCGCCGAATTGCTCAACATGTGGGGCGTGAGGTCTCCACAGTACATCGATGTTGTCGCCAGTGGTTGGCGGAAGGTGCACGTGCCCGTCGACCTGGGGCCAGACCGCAGCGACGCACGGATGCACGCCAAGACCGTAGGATCCTACGCAGTGCCGTAGGGGACCGCACCGCCACTTCCCAGCAAATTAGGGACACTGTTGCTCCTGGGGTATCGGCGAGAACCATTCGCAACCGTCTCCATGAAGCTGGGCTATGGTCCCGCACACCGTTAGGCCGTCTTCCACTCACGCCCCAACATCGTGCACCCCGCCTCCAGTGGTGTCGTGACAGGCATGAATGGAGGGACGAATGGAGACGTGTCGTCTTCAGCGATGAGAGTCGCTTCTGCCTTGGTGCCAATGATGGTCGTATGGGTGTTTGGCGCCGTGTAGGTGAGCGCCACAATCAGGATTGCACACGACCGAGGCACACAGGGCCAACTCCCGGCATCATGGTGTGGGGAGCGATCTCCTACACTGGCTGGACACCACTGGTGATCGTCGAGGGGACACTGAATAGTGCACGGTACCTCCAAACCGTCATCGAACACATCGTTCTACCATTCCTAGACCGGCAAGGGAACTTGCTGTTCCAACAGGACAATGCACGTCCGCATGTATCCCGTGCCACCCAACGTGCTCTAGAAGGTGTAAGTCAACTACCCTGGCCAGCAAGATTTCCGGATCTGTCCCCCATTGAGCATGTTTGGGACTGGATGAAGCGTCGTCTCACGCGGTCTGCACGTCCAGCACGAACGCTGGTCCAACTGAGGCGCCAGGTGGAAATGGCATGGAGAGCCATTACACAGGACTACATCCAGCATCTCTACGATCGTCTCCATGGGAGAATAGCAGCCTGCATTGCTGCGAAAGGTGGATATACACTGTACTAGTGCCGACATTGTGCATGCTCTGTTGCCTGTGTCTATGTGCCTGTGGTTCTGCCAGTGTGATCATGTGATGTATCTGACCCCAGGAATGTGTCAATAAAGTTTCCCCTCCTGGGACAATGAATTCACGGTGTTCTTATTTCAATTTCCAGGAGAGTGTGTGGGCGTTATGACCATTTATTAATGAGAGCCGTTCTGGGACCTTTCTATAGACGCTCCTGCAGTTTACCATTAGCACATCAATAGTGCTGTTCCCCCCTTGCGTTTTGCCTACTACTATAAATTTAGCCTGTGGTCACTTAATATCACATTTTGTACTCACTTGCTTAGTTGTGCAAGACGCCAGCACCTGTCTCACTCCTCTGTCAACCACAGCTTCCGTTTCATGTCTTTTTTTCTCCTAACACTACAGTCAGATGTGTTGTGGTGTGACTATTTAGTCAAATGACAAACTATCTTCTTTACCTTATCTTCTATACTTTCCTGAAACCCTTTTAACACACACACACACACACACACACACACACACACACACACACACACACACACACACACTCACACACACACTCTCTCTCTCTTTCTCACTCGAAGCCGCTGCAATAGGCGTCCACTGCTGAATGTGCATATTGTCCCCCGACATATGTCACCACATACAAAATACAAATAAATCTAATGAACAATATCTGTACATTTATGTATGATATGTTGTTTAAGGTCACTATTTTCATACTGTATTAATAATATTACTTTTTTAAGTACATTGTTAATAGGGCATAGTTCTGTGCATCATTCCTCGGGAGTATCATGTATAAGCACAGTTCATAAAATGTGTGTCCCGGAGATCAATGCCAAAAGCTTTTTTTCTTTCTTTCTTTCTTTCTTTCTTTCTGTTTTACAAACATGCAATGACCATGGGTCTCTTATTCTTAATAATGGCTGCTGAAATGAGTTGTAGGCTCACTACACTTCTGTGTATGATAAAATATGCTTATACGCATCATTGGAGGTATAATAGGAACACATCATTAAAGCAGTAGATAAAGATTTTAAAAGAAGTTTTCCTCTGTGTGTTTACAGCTGGAGGTGCTGGGGGTAAGACCAGGCAGCGTCATCTGGAGCCGGAGCCTGGCCCCAGTTCCAGGTCTCCAGCTGCACACACACCAGGTGAGTAACAATAAGAGCCCACAGTTGGAGGTTGGTGTTTCTACTCTACTCTACTCTACTCTACTCTACTCTACTACTCCTACTCTGGAATCAAATGTGTTTGGGCACCTATTAGTGGACTTCAAGATGGGGTGTGTCCACACTTATCCTTTAAATGATTGAACTCATTTGAGGAAACTTTCATCCATTCTTCCTCGATAGTCGATACTGGAGAAGATGGAAATAGTGGACATTGGGTTTGGAGTGAAGCCACCTTCATATCTCATCCCTAAGATGAACCATTGCTTTCATGCTGGAACATGGGCAGAAAGGTACACTTCAGGAATGTCACTGTCCATAAATAATTTTCTCACAATTCTGCTTCATGACAGGTGGCATTGTTGAACTGATTCAAATGGTCATTGTCTCTGCAATCTTCCTCTGCTGTACACGTTACACAGAACTGTCAAATATATGCTTATCCTTCTGCATTTAGCATTTTTGAAAGTGCAATAAGGGGAGAACAAGTTAATGAGGAGGACTGGCATATTGTAAGACATGCCTCCTGTGAATGTCATTGTTTGCACTAAGATAATGGCAGGTAAAGTAAACATCGGGTTTTTCAAACTGAACCCAGCCATCAGATTGCCATGGAGCATGATACAGGGCTGGACGCTATCTAGAAATATAGCAACCCAATTTTATTGACAATGTAACATACTTGGTGTGGCTCTGGAAGCTTGCATAAGTTAAAAATTGATTTTCATGGTATTGTTATACTAACCCAATTTCATTGTTATTTTAAAGGTGGTTTGGCATGAAACATGACAGTTTGAGGAATATTGAAGATCAACAAAATGTGCTCATTGGGATAAAATAAAGAGTATATGTAATTTCTTATTAAAACACTAACCACATCTTTACAATTGCAATTGGATTATGCATGACGATTTGTATCCCTGTAGGAAGAATTGTGATAGTGCAACTATCCTACAGTACAGGGTAAAAATGTAAACGTTATGCACTTCCTCAAAACCAGGAGATCAAATTGGTTGGTTCTTTTGTCTTAGGTGTGGTATAGACAGGACTTTCGTTGCTTTAATATGCCATCTTTTCCATGTGGGATTCCTGAGAAGCTGCAAAATCCCCAATTTCTTCTGTACGAAAAGAAAAAAACTGTGGGGATGTCCACTTTTGCAGTTTTTTTTAATTGGAAATAAGGGAAAATTTTGCTGTTGGTTCTAAAGATGATATTCTCTGGCAACATCAAAACATTTATTTATAACATTACTTGTTGCTAAGAACCAGTGGTTCAGAGTTGTCATACTTTTGTTGCAAATTATGCATGTAATTACTTGTCTGATGCATAAATATAGTTTTGTCTGATGCTGTGGACGTGTGGCAAGGGTTGTAGGGTCATGAATGATTTCTCAGGTCACAAAATTATTTTTTTAGTCATATTTTTTTAGTCATACTTTTTTCACCAGTGATGCTTCATGATCAGTCGCTCTAAACAATAGGCACTTGATACTTATAAAGATATGGCTAGAGTGGTATTGCAGTAACAAAACATAGGGTAGCAAGGATCTTAATATACCTGGGAAGAGAAAGATGGTAAAAATCTTGTAAAAACGGGGAAGACTGGAAATTCAGTAAAATATTTCTAACGGTTTTACTCTTGTTTCCTGATTACAATCTACAAATTCCAAAAACCAGTCAAGTGTTTGACATTTATCAGTATCCTTATCACAGTAAATATAATGCAGGGTGAATGTTGTTTGTTCAGTGTGATTTGAATCTGGAGTTGCAGCAACAGTAATTGAGAAAAATGTTTTATTTTCTCTCTGTTCCAATATGGCACCAGTGACATGACAACTAGAAATGTGTTCATTGTGAGCATCGCATATCAGATAATGCACATGTAAACTCTTTCCAGACACTTGTTGGTATCTAACCTTGCATATGTATTGGATCATTGTAGAAATAAGGGTACTAATATACACAAGAGATTTTCTTTGTTTGTATCTGCAATTTCCTGGGCAGAACCTCTGACTGCCAAGCCTCTTTGACCAAGAAATAATATCACATCAAGTAACATGAGAGCTCCAATGCAAGTTGTCTATTCTACAGATGAACAGAAAACATTACGTCTCCACTATTAAGCACTTTTCCATGTCATTTCACTCCTTCACTTTCATGATTCTCCCATCAAAAATATTTAGAAATGGGAGTATTCCATTTGAAGTTTGCTCTTGGATGAAAAATATTTTCTATGTACTCATTTTTCATTCACTGAGGATGATTTGAATTTCAAAACAGAATATTTTTGTACAGCCTCTTAGGGGAGAAAATGAAATTATATATTGGGGTGTGAATCTAGTTTGACAGGCTGTAGTTGATAAATTCAGCACTACCCTATGAAGTATTTGGTACCAACATCTTCAGAGGCTCCCTTAACTCTTCTGTGAACCATTGGACTTAAGGGACCTGCCAGAATGTTTGTTTCTGAGTCCACACATCTGTAGGAATGTCCAATTTCTGTGTGGTACTGTGATGTGTTGTTGAGTTTGCGTACTATCTGACCACACAGGCTGACAGTTGGTGTTAGAAATGTATATTTCTGCTGTATTTCTACAGAACCGAGCACTGTATGTTTTGTGGAAGGAGCTTCTTATCTTTCTCTTCTTTGTGGGTGGCAAAGTCAGTGAAGGTATTATACTACAATATTTGCTACACTTCTAGTCATGGATGTATATGTTCACTGATGACTTATTATGAAAGAGAACTTATGTATGTGTCTTGTAAATAGACTGTTCAGAAAAATTAACATTCTGACCATTTCTTTACATCAAAAACTGTTTCTACATTTCTCATAGCTACCACAGCTAACACTAAGTATCAATGGCTGGACATGTCTGGCATTGCAGTAATAGGCTATAAAAACCAACCTTGCTAACTAACCCGTGTGTCTATTAATGCAAAACCATGTGAAAATCCTGACTGTAGTTTTAGATTAGCCCTCACAAATGTACAGATACTGTATCCAAAGTTAATGTACATACAATAACACATCTTGTCCTCTTGATTTATGTGGGATGCCATTGCCTTTGCTCATAAAATTTTTCCCACTAAGCCTTTCTCTACAGTCTGTTCCCAGACCAATGTGTTTGTCATTCTACCTCATCTTCTATAGGGGGTTCAACAAGGAACTCCCTTGCCCAACCTGCTACCCACACTCATGATCTGATGTACCACCAATTCTGGATGATCCATGCACAAGAAAGAAATGTGCTCAGATAGCCATGAACATTAGAATATCATTGCAACACGGAAGGAACAACATAATACTCAGCAAGTGGAACAGCTTCCTATCGAAAGCAATGTGTAAATAGTCCTGACAGGCTGTAATGTTGTCACTAAAGAGAATCATTCATGAAGTTGCAAGTAGGGCACTGCAAGGTGCACCGGTGATGTCCTAGATTCCAATGTTGTGTGCTGTACTCAGGGGTAAAGTTGTCACTGTAACAGCAGCAAAAAATATGAAAACTGTTATTCCCATGGAGGAGATGGCAGTGCCATCATGGAGGTGCAGACCTGGAAGAAAAATACAGCAATCAGGCCAGGACTTCTTGAAGGAGGGATTGTGTGGTGTAATGACACTGGCAGGAAGATACCAGAATGAAGGGATGAAGTGGCAAAAAACTGGCACAAGATAAAACAGGTAAGAATGAGCCAAAGAATCACAGAACATGAGAAAACAAAAGTGTATAGTCATCTGCAACCCAGAGGAAACAAAAGCAATGTTTTTTAAACATGGAGCAGAACCATCAAGCTTGGTGTGGAAGCACATGAACACAGATCAGGATGCTACCTGATTGAACACAAGACAATGGAAATAAATTTTCAGAGATAGAAAAGTAAGGAAAAGTGCACAAGAAGAGAGATGTTCCTGAATAGGCGAGAAGAATAGAGCTTCATTGCAACACACACATTGTACACGGTAACATGCAGCAAATGAAACAGCTTTCCAGTGAAGGCAAGGTAGACATTGTCCTGATCCACTAAAAGATTGGCACTAATATGAGAACTATTGTTGAAGCTTACATTCCTGCACTCTGTCTTGTAACAACTGACAAACACTGCTGTAGGCACCATCAGTATAGGCTGCACTTGAAATACCAATATTGTGTGCTGCACTGCTAGGAATATAGTCACAGCACTCCAAAGTAGATAATTGGAGTTGTGCCTGGAACTTGGATTGGGTGGTGCTCCACTCTGCAGTGACCTATAAAGGCTGACCATTGGAGGAATGCTTGAAAGTTGTCCAGTGTCACATGGCTCATGGATGGGAACTATACCGTGGCTGTCACAGGCAAGATCATAGGCATTGAGTTTGGATTTCAGGCTTCTTAACATGGCAGCAACAGACAGCTGTCTGTTGTGTAGTGTAAGGATGGATTTTAAGGCAGCAGTCAGAGGGTACATCACCCACTTGCAACTCAATCCTATTGTGTCTCCTATTGCGTCATGTTGTCATAACCATCTGCTTTTCTTCCTGCCCCACTTCTACAAAGAATCCAGCTGAGAAATACCCCACCCATTTGCCACTCATTCTCCTGGCTGCATCTACTCATCAGTAAGTAAAGAAAGGGGAGTTACATTGCATGTGTTTGGTGTGGCAATTTTACTGCATGAACAGCAAAAATGTTGTAAGCGATAAACATTTTTCCTATAACTTTGTGTTGGGTATTCCTGAGAAAAATTCATGATATTTGAAATTGTGGGTGAAGCTTTTTGCTAGTCACTATGTTCTCTCTTTGCAAAAGACTGGATTAATATAGTGTGAGTATATCCCTGCAGTGAGTGAGGCTGCTTATACAGTCTTATTCACTGTTTGTAACTGTAGAACTTGGCACAGTGAGTTAACTCTGTAACATAAGGTTGTGTGTTTTAATAGGCAGATGACTACAGGATTTAAAATTTTAAAATTTGTTCAGTAATGTTTTGAAATGTTGATGGTAAACATTTGTTTGCCTTGAAGGTCTTCAGATAGCCAGCCTCCTACTGGAGTAAAGTTCTGGCGTTCTGGAAGTTAGTTAGTAATGTTGATTCTTGTGCATAATTGAGTAGATTAGATGCTGATCATTCACTTATCAGTAGGGATTTGAAAAGACTGACATAAATGATTCAATTCTCTTTCATTTTGTGTTGAAACAATCTTATTTTATTTGGTTGCTTTAGGTTTGCAGGTAAAATGTTCGTTGCATTAACTGCACATTTCTTTTTCTGTCAATCAGGACCTCTTCAAGAGGAGCTGTCCCCGATACTGGGGAAGAGGGGACAGTCAGGCAGCACCCCTGAGCCTGGCAGAGCACATGTGAGTTTCACCAGGAGCAAGAAAGTTAGATTTTGTAGCATATAATTCACATCACATTGCTTCCTGACCTCTTTCCACAAATTTAATCAGCCCAGAGGTTTCAGCCATTACAATACATCCTGATTTTGTGTGCTGCCCTGCACACTTCCAACTTACTTAATGAAGTAAACTCCTTTCTGCTCATCCTATTTACTACAACTTCAGTAACATTATGTCCAGCACCCCAGTTGGTTTCCTGACCCCAGAACCTTTGCAACTTCTTCTGCACTGGTAACTGAAATGTTAGCTAAAGTCTAAATTCTCTATGAACAATCCAAAATGTTTATCAAAGAATACTGACATACTGCATCTTCATCTAGAAGAGAATCTCTCCTTAATAACTAAAGGCTGTACATAATATATGGAATCTTAATGACAATCAACTTCATTTTCATTCTATTGATGTAATGGCAGTACGCACAGTGCTCACAGGTCTAAGGGCATGGCACATAACTGAACCAGATTGAGATGGCATGGAATAAACAACTCAAATCAGCAGATACAGTGAAGCACGATAAAGCAGCTATTGTCCCAACTTGCAGAAATGCTTCATTCACCTGCACCAGATTTAATGCACAAGAGAGAGAGAACTCCGAAAGCATATAAAAGTGTAAATCCTTTATTTGAACTTAAAAATAACTTTATGGTAGCCACTGTCATTCATACATAACATACACATTGTGAAATACATAACATTTCCAAAGTAATAGGTTAAATGACAGTTTGTGTTATATATACACAGATTACAACTCATGAGCGAACAAAAAATTTTGTTAGGTGGAACTAGGCCACCACTTAATTTTACAGAAAGATAAACTTTCTTCAAAACCAAAAAGTTTTTTCTCCTACCAAAATTTTATGACAAGCCATAGAATATGCCACCTTATTGAATCGAAATATTAGCAACTGAACTGAACTTACATTCTTTTGTTGGGGTTTTCTCACAATGTTTTCTGGCAGATGGCAAGGAAGTACAGGGATGCTGTGTCTGGGGTTGGTGGCTGGCATAGTAAGGAAGTGGCACCTGGATGTTCTGGCTGCATTGAAGTATATTCCAGGTGATAGTCTGCGACAGGTTAAAGGACGCCGGTTTCCCTTTCTTGCGGCTATTTAACCCAGCATCTCCAGTCTTCCTCCGCTGATTCCAGAGTGATGATTGGCAACTGTTAGTGATCCCTGACTGGCAGATGGTCATATCATAGTGTGACCATCCGTGCCGGAAAAAGGCTCGTGCACATGCTTAGTTGGCGGCTGATTGAATGTTTGGCGGGAACGCCTGTAGTGCTGGCTGGCGGTAGGTGCCGGCAGTAAGTTGCAGGCGCCACTTAACTGTGCTGCGGCAGCGAACTGTTGTGTTTGTGTGTCTGTGCACGTCACGACAGTTAGTATTCATTGAACATGCCAATTGCCACTTACAGTTTACAATTATATTTATATGTATTGCAATTACACATCCAAGTACTTTTCTAAAATGACAGAAGAGCCACTCCTCTTGATACATTTGTGGCCGGACAAACTTCCTAAAATCTTCTTAAAATACTTCACTGGTTCTTAAATCAATATCGCACACACTTCATAGACATGTCTTATTGTCTCTGGGTATCAAGAGTTTCACACACATGTTGCTTAGTAATTCAATAAAACTGACTTCATGTTTTGAAGCTCATGTATCACAGCTTGTGCAGTGTAATGTAAAAGTAACTTTGTAGCTATGTAATAGTCAGATAGGTCTCTGGTACATGAAACAGAATCAAATGATGATTCTTTTGACAATCCGCCAGTTCTTGTACTGACTTCTTTATGCTGACAGGTGTCCCTCCAGCAATGACTCTATGATCAACACAGCTGCTGTCTGTCATAAAAAATTCACTGTATAGTGTCTGCCACAAGGAGTGCAATTCTAAAGGCAAGGGCTCATTCCACATTAACTTACATTGCCATAGTCAACGTCAAATATCTTGCATGTGCTCACAATGGGCCTAATTAATCCAAATGAATAAAAATGTGATGAAGTGACAAACAATACAGAGCAGTTTATGAAGCTGTAGACATCAGGGGCTGGTTTGACACAGTTCACAAGATGCTGGATGCTAGAGTGAACCTAAAGTTTTAACATCCTCATTGTGTCAAGCAGTAGAGGTAATTGTGTTTCTTGCGCCACTGAGGGGATATTTTCGAGTAGTCACACTGTTGCTGCACCATTTCTATAGAGAGGATCCACCTTTCATAAATATCCTTGTGAGATCTTGCTGGAGCTTGATTGCTGGCCCTACTGAATCACAAGGAAAGATTGTCCACAGTGAAACAATTAGTGATGATGTCTGCTGCTTCAATGTGGTCACCCTCTTTGTGAGCTGGTTGAAACAGACACCATTCTGCAAGAAAGGTTGCACAAGCCGTTTGTCATGTGACTGTCTTCAGTTGGTATTCCTGAAGTGTTGCACATACCACTATTCCACAATATTTGTTGGTAAGCATGATCTTCACCTGCTACCAGAACTTGTCAATATGTCTTCTCTATATATGCTGTGAAGGCAATGCAGTGCATTCAGAAACACAATATTATGGATTACAATTCCTGTTGAATGATTGGTCCTGTCATTAGCAAACTGTTTAGTTACTAATCCATGTTCAATACGATAGAAAAATCACACTACTCTGTCAGTAGTCGATCTGCCTTCGTCAGAGACAGTACTATGCACCATGTAACACAAAATGGCATCTGTAATGACTACTGGTTGCTAAGTCTTTGTACTCCCTCATAAACTCGGCATAGCTCTCTTTAAACTTTGGTTGTCTCACAAGTTTCTATTGAGTCTGAGAGAAGCATTTTGCTGCAGTGTGAAAAGAATTGAGTACTGACACATCTCTTCCCAAAACAGAAGACAAACAATGAACCTGCCTGTGGAATCTATATTTGTGTGTTTTTGCATTGCTGCTCTTCTCATCATTACAACATGATTTAGTTCTTCTGTCTCCAAGAATCTGTTCAAGGAAGTTTGAGCATCAGTGTAAGTTTTTGCAAAGCATAACATGACTGAACACCTTGATGAAATGTGCTCTACCATTTGATACTGCCGTGACATATACTGAATCACAGGACGATCACTTCCTATGGAGACAATCCTTGCCTTCTAATAGCAACTTAGATTTGTCTCCAATGTCCCTAAGTGCTTGGCATTGGAGGGAGACTGCTGTTTGTTCCCAGGTGTGCTGTGCCATTGTGGTACTGTAGTCTTGTGATCTGCAATGATTCACATTTATTTTTGAGGAAAGCACTCTCTCTTCAGATGACCGGGAGCTATTGGGACTGAGACTAGCTTCAGATTTTATCTTACAGACTGGTCAACTTTTTCTTTCAGGGGCTGAAACATAATCATGTCTTGCAGGGATGCATCTAGTTGTAATGCCACCAGTGCATGCACAATTGCCTTGTTAAGCAGTGCATGAAATGCACTTGCACATGCCCTTGTCATTGATGGGAGTGCTAAGTTTCTTCCCATGTGTTGATGCAAGAAACTGAGTGTTATTGTATCTGTTGCAAACCATATTAAAGGCCACATTAAAGTAAGTGCTGGTCACTAGAATATGAGCAGTGGCATTTTGAGCTTCACATTACTTAACTAAGCAAATGATAATGCTTAGCAGTGTCCTGTAATTCCTCATTATTTACCACAAGACTCAAAAATGTCATAAAAATGCCTGAACTGCATTACATCATCATTAAATGGTGGCAGTTAAGTGATGGGCAACTTGAGGGTACTTTTGATGTACTCAAGTCAGATCCACCATCTAACGGAACCTTGTCACATGCATTGGCACAACACACTCACTGCAGTCTTGGGCAACTGAGACCACTCTCATACCATTACATCCTACCCTGGATTTTCATTGTTTAAATGTAGATCTCTAATAAGACCCCGATGGTTCATTGTAATAAGAAGAATTATGTTTCTTTTAGTGAGGATTTCTTCATATTGTGCTCTGCCATAATTAATTATTGTTTTTGAGACAGCTGACACCTGTGAACAGCTCATTAGCAGGTTCATATGGGTAGATCCACAATATAAATCCTGGAACCAGAACATATCTTTTGGCAGATTGTTTAGCTTTTGCTAAATGAATAATTTTTAAATAACATTCAAAACGATAAATTACTAGCTTGCAGGACATGGCTGACAATATTTATTTCACTGATACTGCCAAAAAGTTGGCACAAGTTGCAAATTAAATAAAGGATTTATTGGTAAACACTAAAATATATTTAGTGTGGACAAGGTGGATTGCCACTTGACCCTTTTTCAGAGACAAAAAGAGTTCAGATTATTGCTGGTGATCATGGTGAGAATGTAACAATAGTTGAATGTGGAGATGCTGTAATTGCAAGTATCCCACCTATAATTCTGTTCAGAGGAATGCTGTGTAAAGATGAAAAGCATTAAAAGTTCTGTGATGACACCTGTTTTAAAATAACAGAAAAAGCTCAATGACAGCCAGTATCCTTGCAAAACCTTCCTACTTCTTAATGGAGCTAAATCACATCAGGAAGCCTAGTATTGTTGCTGCTGCTTAAGAAAACAAAATATTCTATTGTGTATAAAGGAATTAAATGTAAATGTATGCCAATTGATAAATGTGTTTTCAAAACATGTGATTATTCTGGGACGTTGCTGACCTAATTCCTGGACATCTGGAAAAGTTAAGAGTTATAGATGTGATATTTGTAAGTGCCTGGCTGAGAGAAATGACACAAATGAGCCTGACTGCTGTTTTGAAGAAACAGAAATCTTTCCTTCCAATCTCGTAAGTGATTCACAAGTCTAGATTTGCACCTTCAGTTTTTACTGAGCATTCTATTGAAACAAATTTCAGCCATGATGCATCAAACTTACCATGTGATGATTCAGCAGTTGACAGTTCTCCCTAAGCTATTGATCTAATGTAGGGGGTACTCAATAGAATCACGCAGGGAATACTACCAAAGTAGTAGTAGTAGTAGTAGTAGTAGTAGTAGTAGTATGGTATTCTGCCTTACAGCAGCTCTTATCGTGGATTAAGCCTCTTCCACTTTTGTCTGTCTATAGCCAGTCTTTTCATTTCTGAATATTTGCCTCCTTTCATATTGTCCAACATTTGATATCTTCTTTTTCCTTTTCCCCTTGTTCCCTCCACTATTCCTTCTATTCCTTCCTTCAATAAACAGTCCCTCCTTAAACAATGTCCAATCCAGTTTTCTCTTTCAGCTGACTTTGAGCATGTTCCTTTCTTCTCCAACTCACCTTAATACTTCTTCATTCCTTACTCGGTCTTCCCAGTTCACTTTTTCCTTTCTTCTCCATATCCAGATCTATAGTGCCTCCAATCTTCTTTCATCTTCCTTCCTCAATGTCCAGGTCTTTGCACCATATAGTGCAATGCTCCAGATGTGACATTTGGCAAGTCTTTTCCTCAGATTTTTGATGAGTGGTCCATAAAGTAATTTGTTTCCTCTTGAATCCTTCTTTTGCTATTGCAATTCTTTTCCTAATTTCTGTTGAGCAATACATATCATCCATTATTACAGTTTCCAAGTAATTGAAGTTATTCACTTGCTCTATTTCCTCTCCCCCTATTTTCATACAGAGTTTTGTCCCCTTTTCTCCAATTACCATGCTTCTTGTTTTCTTCTTGTTAATTTTCATTTGATGTTCTTCTAATTTTGTGTTTAGATTATATAACATTTGTTCCATCTCTCTTGTACTCTCTGCCATCACAACCATGTTATCTGCAAATCTTATACACTCCACTCTCTGACCCCCTATATAAACTCCTCCCCTTCCATCAAAACTTTTATTAATAATTTCCTTGAGGTATATACTGAACAGTGTTTGTGATAAGCAACCACCTAGTCTGACACCTCTTCAGAGTTCAATTTCTTCATTCATCACACCTCCTACTTTTACTCTTGCTCTCTGGTTCAAATATAGATTTTAATTAGCCATCTATCCATTCAGTCAGCTCCATGTTTCCTTAAGATTTCCATCAGTTTGTCCCATCTGACAGTGTCAATAGGCTTCTCAAGATCAATGAATGCAATATACACCTTCCTTTTCCTCTCCATGTACGTTTTCCCTATCACCTTTAGTAGCCCAATGGCACCTGTAGTCCCCACTCCTCACCTGAAACCAAATTTTTCATCTCCTAGTATGCAATTCAACTGTCCACATAGCTTTGTGCTGAGCATCCTCAGCAAGACTTCCGCTGCATGTGTATCAGGCACACTGTTCTATGTTTCTCACACTTTTTGCTGTTCTTTTTCTTTTCTACTGGTATTAAGATTCTTTCTGTAAAGTCCATTGGCTATTTTCCTGTCATGAATATTTGATTACACAATTCAATCAACTCCGTTTTCCCTTCTTTCTCCAATGACTTTATAGACTCTTAAATCTCACTAGTTAGTGTTGCATTTCCTTTGTCATCATCTGCAACTTCATCTTCTTCTTCTATCCCAATGTCTTCTTCACTTGGTCGGCTGTTTACAGCATATAGCCATTTTATATATTCTCCCATCTTATCATAATTTCTTGGGGTTCACTCACCATTTTACCATCTGCTGCCTCTACTTCCTTCAGTCTATTGTCGTTTCTCTTTTCACCTGAATGTCAAATCCATTGCTTCTTTGTACATGAAATCATATTTTCCTTCTTTCTCTAATTTCACTGTCTTGTCTCACTCTCCTGTCAGCCATTTGTCCTTTGCTTCTTCTGTCTCCCTTCTTAATACATTATTTAAACTTATGTAGTTATGCTTCCCTTCTTCTGTGTCTACAGTTTTCCATTTCCTGCAATCACCGATCTTGGTTATCATAACTGGTGTTACCCGTTCTTTTTTTTTATTATTTACCTCTCCTTGACTCAGTGTTTCCTTAGCTGCATTTTTGATCCTATTTTTAAAATGATCCTGCCTTCCTTCCGTGCATTCCATTTCCTGACTTTTCATTATGATTTCACAATATGCATTCTCCAATTTTTCACAATTTCCTTTGTCTTTGTTTCTCAAAGTTAATGTGCTCTCTCTTCTGTCCTTCCCAGGTTCCTTTCAAGTAAACTAGAACATCAGCTATTACTAATATATGATCTGAATAAGTATCTGTCCCTGGATAGCTTTTGAGACTCTTTAGGCAATTTTGGTGTCTTTGTTGTATCATTATGTAATCAATTTGATATCTTTTGTTGTCAAATCGAGGTATCCAAGTACACTGTCATCTTTTGTGGTTACCAAATAGAGTATTTCCAACTACCATGAAATTTTCATTGCAGTATTCCAAAAGCATTTGCCTTTTCTCATTTCTTTCACCCAGTCCATATTTTCCCAGAGCTTCTCCTTCTGGTCCTTCACCAACTACCACATTCCAATCACCCATTATAACAATACATGCATTTCTTTTCTCTCTCTGCTAAGTTTTCTATCATCTCACAACATTCTTATACCTCTTCATCTGAATGATTACTTGTTGGCATATAGACCTGGATGATAAGTAAGTCTTTCTTTTTCTCTCTGTCTCATCATCAATATTCTTCCACCAACATATTTAACCTTGATTACCTTGTCCTCCACCTGTCAAAATTTCAACCTTATTCATTCCATTTTTATCTTCACCTGAATAGTACAATCAGAAGTCATCACTTTCTGGTTTTCCACAACCACCCAACTCACCTCACACATACAGAGTATACCCAATTCGTTTCTTGTCACTTCATGTTTGGCGTTTTCTAATTTCCCTTCCTGGAGAAGGGTTAAAACATTCCAACTACCAATCCTCAATAAGTCTTCCTTCTTCTCCTTCGTTCCTTTTCCATTTTCCCAAATCTCGGGACTCCTCATTGTATTCGCCTCCTAGAGAACTGATTGAGGGGAAGCTTTACCTCTGGAATATTTTACAAAGAGATCAAGCCCATGAACATCTAGGGAAGTAATTCCAGTAGTGGTTTCCCATTTCCTTCCACTGTCCTCCATATCCTGTCAGCTTGCTGACCCAGTTCACCACTGGGGTTGGTTACTCAACCATCCACTGGGTTGCTCAGCTTAACAGGAGCATGATGTGTAGGTAGGATTGTGGAGAATTAAGATGAGAGAGGCTAAGAGAACTCTCTTGTTGCGTTCTTGTATTTGAATCTCACCCCCATTTTTAGCCAGAGTCACAAGGTTGTAGCAGTGATTGGCCCAAGTAATCTCTCAGGCCTACCAAAGGATGACAGATAACTTCACTTCTCCTGATAATGAGGATGACCTATAAAGTAAAGTTGCACATTGCGTTATCAACTTAACCTGGAACTTTAATTTTTCTGCTTGCATAATTATTTTCCTCTGTAAATTCTAACTGAAATTAGTATTCTTTAAGTAAGGGCCATGTGATGAATAACTCTGTTATTTATACCGGAACAACTATGAAGTTCATAATTCACCTTCTCTACCCATCAAAGAGAGAGAGAAATTGACTGGCTAGTACCGTAGGAGGATTGCCATGAATTTCTAAATTAAAGAGTCAGAATGTACTGGCCTCCAAGTTCATTGCTGTATAATGTCGAGAGTTACAGAAGGGATAGATTGCTGCTCATTGTAAATGTGACACATGACCTACTATAGGAAAGTGGAACACCCTGCACAACATGGAGATAAACATAACATGCCCAATTTCAATGGCTGCTTCACAACCCAGGCAATCTGTGTTGTCGCATACACCACCAGCTTTTCTGAACTCTGGAGACTGGAGTTACCCTTAAAACACATACTCTGCTCCTGAAACCATCCCTGCCTCAACCTACAGTAACCTACTGCCTCCCTTCTTCTGCCAAAATGTTCCCTCCCACCCTCACCCCACTGTTCTATCATCTCCCAATTCACATCCCCACTGTGCACGGCTCTCTGCAAGTGCACCTTCCATTCCCTTCTCCTTTTGTGTGCTCCTTTCCTTTCTGCTCAGTTTTTTCCCTTCCTTTCCTCCCTCCCTCCCCCCTCCCACCCTCCCTCCCTCCAATCCTACCTCCCTCCCTCCAATCCTTCCTCCCTCCCTCCCTCCCACCCAAACTCCCTCACGATTCTAAACCAGATAGCCTCATCTGCCACCTCTAGTCCCTGCACACTCAACTAAGTTGCACTGTTTCCTCCTCTTCAACCTGTGTGGGATGTCCCTCTACCTGCTCTGCTCCACTATGGATTGTTAGTTCTGTTTAATGTATTGGTCTGGCCTGAGCAGCTAGAGATATGGTGGTGGTGGTGGTGGTGTAGCTTCTTTTTCAGTAGTTGTAGTGGCAACTGCCTGTAACACAAGTTTGTTCTTGTAACATCTGTGAATATGGACTTGATGTGCTGGTACCATGAACAGCTGAAATCGTGGACAAACTACAGCCATTCTTTTCTTGTTGCTGTGTAGCTGTTCTGTGTGACTTAACCCATCAAACCCAATTTATTTTTAGTCATTATATATTCTGTATTTTTGGGAAACTGTGTCCTCGCAAAAAGGTACCAGTAACACTTTCTATCATGATGACCTCGTTGTTGGGCACCCATGAGATTCGCACTCACGAAGGGACAAGAGTAAGTGTTCAAACTCAAAGGAATGTTTCCAGAGTCACTCGGCAGCAGTTCCGGAGATGTGGAGTGTCACATTTACCTGCTGGAATTGCTGAAATCTGTTGGAATGCACAATGGACATGAATGGATGCAAGTGATCAGCCAGGATTCTTATGTACATGTCACCTGTCTAACACATCTAGACATATTAGAGGTGTCCATCCCTGGTATTTGAGTGGTCAGTTCGACAGAATATCATACTTAATGGCCCAAGTTCGATTCCTGGCTGCGTCGGGGATTTTCTTTGCTCAGGGACTGGATGTTGGGTTGTCTTTACATTCATAATTTCATCCCCATCAGCACACAAGTCACCAAAGTGGTGTCAACTCGCAAGACTTGCACCAGGCTAACTGTCTACTTGATGGGAGGCACTAGCTACGTGGCATTTCCATATCAGGGGTTCAATATCACTCAAATTGCACATGCCCCACACCATTACAGAGCTTCCACCTCCTGTCTTGTGGGGTCTATGGATTCGTGAGATTGTCTCCATACCCATACACTTTCATCCACTTGATACAGCTTGAGATGACTCATCCAACAAGGCAACAAGTTTCCAGTCAAGTCCAAGACCAAGGTTTGAAGTGCAATTACTGATGTAGACATACGATGGGTTTTCACTTTAATATAACTTGTTGAACACAAACCAAACATCATGGTAAAGAATAGAAACATTAAAACCAATAATTCACAGTATCATTCAGTTGCTGGCCTAATTAAGCAAAATGATGCAACAAAATACTTGATTATATTCCAACAGGTCTCATCTGTCACAAGTGCCAAACTATTAGTTTACTTTCTATTACCATGCTTGTGTATGATCCAGTGCAGTATAGACATTGTGAAGTGCAGATCCACAGACAATTTTATGGCAAAAAATGTCCAATTTCTTCACAGGATTTACATTATAATTCAGGTCACACATGGTTTGTACTGAACGAGGGTTCTAGCATACTGTATATCATGTGGATGCATGTGGAATTATTTACAAGCAAATTAACAACAGACTAATTGCTCCAAAAAGAAACAAGGAGAAAGGGAAGATCAGGAAGGTGATGGTGAGGTGAGCAGTCTTGCGATGGACCATCATAGCAACAATAGTTTGGAGCACAGAGGAGTGAAGATGTCATGGGAGGGCTTTGAACACCTGCAAGGCCCTAATTACTAGTGACAAACATAACAAACATAGATGAACAAATACACCATTGGCTGTCATCACTCATGACTTGCCTACAAATCAAACTGCTGATGTCTGCTTCACTGCGATATCCTTTTGGTGCTGATGGTGAATGGATGATTGTAACTGAGGTATTGTCAAAGGTGGTTGACTTACATACAACAAATAGCATATTGATCAAGTTTTGATTTTGCTCGCATCATGCTAATAATGTTGAAACCAATTAAAGAAATTTTCTTGCCCAAATGGCCTGATCTCTAGTGTAAGCTGTTAAGGATTCGGCAAACATCTGAAGTATGCAGATGAATTGATTTTTGATCAGTGCAGGTCATGTATCTGGCACATTAATGAATTTCTAGGTATCCTCCATTCACACAAATACTATTATTTGGTGGGGACAGGTAATGTTAAAGCTATACAAATTCATCTCAAGGTCCCCCTGCAGGTACGGGGGTTAGAATAGGCCCACAGTATTCCTGCCTGTAATAAGAGGTGACTAAAAGGAGTCTCAAATGCTTCAACCTATATGTGATGGTCCCCTCTCGGGTTTGACCTCCATACTTCCAATTCTTCTGAAGAGCGAACCAATTGGGGAAGGGCACCTTACATGGTACATTGTGCCCATTGTGCATAGAAACCGCTAGCCAGCCTTCTCATCGCCGCACTGCCATTCTGTTAGTTCCCCATCTCTTGGGTGAGGTTACATTCCTAGGTGCAATTTCCACCATGCACTGTGCATTGTTGCATTTTGCGGAACTGATGACCAAGGACTTCCTTGCACCTAATATCCAGCATAGTAGCCAGTCAATTGTGGTGGAGCTGCCATGTACCCTGTTGGTTGTAGCCCCCTTACAACACAGGGATTACTCTGCTGATGCCTGCGCCAACTCCTCACATATGCCAAGGTGTAGAGGCCTATCTCCATGGGGTATCGGGACTCCCGGCAATGGCCATCCTGCCAGGTGGCCCTTGTAGAGGCTGGGTGGTGCCCGTGGGGAGGGCCCTTGGTTGGAGTGGGTGGCATCAGTGCAGATGACCCACAATGAAGCGTGGTACATCATCTCTTGCTGGTGGCCATCTACCAGCAGTATCTAAGCATTTGTGGGCTCAGTTCAATGCTCAGAAATACAATCCCAAATCATTCCCCTCCCTGGCCACACTGTGGGAGGAGTGTCTCAGGATGGCAGTGACACTTATTTGCTCTGGTTCCTAGTTTGTACAAGAGCTTAAGTCTTTCATGTCAAAAAAGTCTAAATTCTTCATAGAGCATTTAGAGGACATGTTTGGGGAGGTGGAGGGCTTGTCCAAAATGCGCTCTTGGTCAGTATTGACAAAAACAGCATTCTATGCCCAGTCCTGGTGATTACTTGCTTGTGACAAGTTGGGGGATGTTTCATTTACCATAAAACACCATAAGAGTTTAAATATGGTCCAGGATATTATTTTCCGTAGGGACCACCTTTTTAGTCTAATGACTAGCTGCATGCCAGTTAAGAACATCAAGGTGTTCATTTCATCTGGCACATACTTTGGGGTCTGAAGGATAATCAGATTGCTACTGGTGCCTTCATCTTAGCCTTCAAGGGTGATACATGACTGGAGAAGGTCAAGGTGATAGTCTACCACTGTGACATCAAGCCCTATATCCCTCCCCTGACAAAGTGCTTTACGTGCTGCAATGTTGGCCATATGTCTTCCTGCTGTACTTCCAGCCTCACATGTCGAGATTGTGGATACCCATCATATCCCAATACTCCATGTGCCCCACCTCCCATCTGTGTCAACTGCAGAGAGCCTGATTCACCTTGCTCGCCTAACTGCCGGATCTTACAGAAGGAGCAGGAAATCATGGACATAAGACACTGGACCAACTGACTTATACTGGGGCTAAGAGGAAATATGAATGACTCCATCCTGTGTGAATGACATCCTCATATGCCACCACAACCACCACCATGATGGCCCTATCAGCTCAGAGAATTTCAGTCGGCTCACAAAGTCGATCAAGTCCAAACACCCCCTTGACCATGGGGGCACTACCCACCCTGCTGCTCCTGCTCCACCTACTTTGGGAGCAACCATCCCCTCCCCACACACCTATTGGGTATTGGGGATGTCTGTCCCCACTTCTAAGCTAGAGAAATGTCCAACTTGTTCAGCTGCTCTCTCTTGCAAGGGGTCCCTTGGGTCCCTCCCTTCGCAGGTTTCCACAAGTGGGAAAGATGACGCCCGGCAATGGCATAAGTGCCCACAAGCAGCTAGTTGTAGGGCTTTGTGATCCTACTCCATGCCAGAGACTGAATTGGTGAAGCCCTCCCAGCCAGTGAAACCCAAGGGGCAGACAGAAAAATCCAAGAAGAAGACCTCTAAGATGAAGGAACTTGTGATGGCATCTAGCCCACCATAACCTACAAGCTCTGCATCTGAGGGCGAGGTAGAGAGACCGGCGTACGCTGCAGACCAAGATCTGGCCTGACTCTGACACAATGGATGTCACTCACACAGGTGCTCAATCGGTGGCAGCAGGTGACCGAGTGGCGTAATCTGCCTCTTCGGTCCCTTCACACCCTTCTCAGCCAGGGGCAATGTCAGCCTCCATTGGAACTGCAGTGGTTTTTTCCGCCATCTTGCTGAGCTCAGTCAACTTCTCAGCTTTGACCCTTTCCTCTACATTGTTCTTCAGGAATCTTGATTTCTGGTGACGCGTACCCCTGCCCTCCATAGCTACAGGGATTATTATAGGAACAGGGTAGCTTATGGGAGGGAACCTGGTGGTGTCTGCATCTATTTCCATCACTCCCTTTACAGTGAGTCTGTCCCTCTACAAATGCCTTTAGAGGTCGTCACTGTTTGGGTGTGGATGCCTCTGGCTGTTACTATCTGCAGTCCCTCTCTTCCACCAGATGGTGATGACCTGCAGCATGTCCTGGCTGCGCTGATAGTCCAATTGCTGCCATCTTTCTGTTACTCGGCGACTTCAATGCCCATAAACCTCTGTGGGGTGGATCAGTGGCAACAGGCTGAGGCACCATCGTTGAGCAAGTATTGGTACAGCTCGACCTTTCTATTTTAAATAGTGGTACCTTCACACATTTCAGTGTGGCACATGGCACATAGTCAGCAAACGACCTTACCAGCTGCAGCCCTAGCCTATTGCCATCTGTCCCATGGAGTGCGCTTGACAACTTGTGTAGTAGTGACCACTTTCCAATATTTCTGTCACAGCCACAGCATCACTCTTCTGGGCGCCCCTGCAGATGGACTATGAATAAGGCTGACCGGGACCTGTTCACCTCCATTGCCACTATTGAGACTCATTCCAATGATGCCATTGACGCCGTGGTTCACTCGGTCACCACCGGCATCATTACTGCCACAGAATGTGGCATTATGTGTTCTTCTGGGGCCCCTTGGTGGAGGACTGTGCCTTGGTGGTCGCCTGAGATGGCTGAGGGGATTAAAGATCTCAGGCGGGCACTCCAGCATCACAAGTGGCATCCCTCATTGGAACACCTCATCGCCTTTAAACGGCTTTGTGTGCAAGCTCACTGCCTGATTCGCCGATGCAAGCAGGAGTCCTGGGAAAGGTATGTTTCCACCATTGGCCTCCGTACCTCTCCATTGTGGCTTTGGGCCAAGATTAGGAGACTCTGTGGCTATCATACCCTCGTCAGTGTACCTGCACTTCCACTGATTGGAACAGTCTGCACGGACTCGGACACAATTGCAAACCATTTAGCAGGGCATTTTGCTCAGAGTTCCACTTCTGTGAATTACCCACTGTCCTTTTACTCCCTGAAGGAGTCGTTGGAACGTCGGAGCCTTTCATTTCACACACACCACCCTGAATCGTACAATGCTCCGTTAAGTGAAAGGAAATTCCAAAGTGCCTTAGCCACTTGCCCTGATATGGCTCCCGGGCCAAATGGCATCCACTGTCAGATGCTCAAACACCTCTCAGTGGACTGCCAGCGATTCCTCCTAGACCTTTTCAATCATATCTGCATTGAGGGTTAGTTCCTGTCACAATGGTGAGAAAGCATTGTAATCCCCGTGTTGAAACCTGGCAAGATCCCACTGGAGTTGGACAGCTACCCCTCCGTAAGGGCCGCTCTGCCACCAATAATCTCGTATGACTGTTGTCTGCAATCTGTACAACCTTTGCCCACCATCAGCATCTGGTCGCCATCTCTTTTGACATGTGGAAGGCATATGATATGACATTGCAACATCACATCCTCTCTACGCTTCATGGTTACGATCTTTGGGGTCCCCTCCCAATTTTAATACAAAATTTTCAGTCGCTTGGTTCCTTCCGTGTGCAAGTTGTGGCCTCCTATAGTTCCTCCTGAGTTCAGGAGAATGGGGTCCCACAAGGATCTGTATTAAGAGGCTGCCTCTTTTTGATAGCAATTAATGGGCTTGCTGTGACGGTGAAATGCCTGTCTCATCTTCCTTGTAGGCTGACGACTTCTGCCTGTACTATAGCTCCACTGGCATTGCAGCTGCTGAACAGCAACTGCAGGGTGCTACCCAAAATGTGCAGTCTTGGGCTGTAGCACATGTCTTCCAGTTTATGGCTGCCAAGACCTGCGTTATGCATTTGTCAGTGACACGCTGTTCAACGTGAGCCATGGCATTATCTTGACACCAAACCTCTTGTGTTGTGGAGACGCATCGGTTTTCGATACCTGGTTGACTTGGCTGCCTCATATTTGGCAGCTTAAACAAATGTGCTGTTGGCATCCTAATGCTCTTCATTGCTTGAGTCACACCAACTGAGGTGCCGATCGGTCTACCCTTCTACGGCTGTACCAGGCATTAATTCAGTCCTGCCTAGATTATGGAAGCCTGGCTTATGGTTCGGTAACACCTTGCGCATAGTGGTTGCTGGGCCCAATATTTCACAGCGGGGTCTGACTCACCACTGGTGCTTCCCTGACAAGCCCTGTCAACAGTGTACTTGTGGAGGCAGTTGTCCCTCCATTGTGGTTCTGACGCCAACAATTACTGGCCGCTTATGCTACACATATCTGTAGCTTGCCCGGGCATCCCACTTATCATCTTCTGTTCCCTCATTCAATCGTCCACCTTCCGGAATGGTAGCACAGGTCAGGATGTACGCTCACAGTTTCCGTCAGAGCTCTTCTCTCTGGGCTTGAGGTTTTCCGTCTTCCATTCTTTTCTGGGCCCCTCAGTGTATACCCCCAGTATGTGTGTGCCACCCATGGTGTTTGCTCGATTTGGCACTGGGCCTGAAGGACTCAGTCCTTCCTGAGGCCCTCTGTTGCAGCTTTCTCTCAATTCTTGTCACAGTTCAAGGCTGTGACATTGTCTATACTGATGGTTCAATGGTTGCTTATCATATCGGTCATGCTCTTATTCTACAGGAACATTGTGAACAACACTCACTGGCAGCTGGCTGCAGTGTTTTCACTGCCAAGATGGTCACCATCTCTCACGCTCTAGAGTATTTATGCTTCTGCTCAGGTGAGTACTGCATTATCTGTAGTGACTCCCTGAGCGGTACGAGGTATCGACCAGTGTTTCCCTCACTCTCGTCTGGTGATGGCTATCCAGGGGTCCCTCCATACTCTTGCCAGTAGTGGCTGCTCTGTGGTCTTTGTGTGGACCCAGGGTCCTGTATGCATGCTGGGAAATTAATGTGTTGACACAGTGACCAAACAGGCTGTCAGTGCACCAGCCATGAAGATTGGCCTTTTGGAGTGTGACCTCTGGTCAGTTTTGCGGCAGAAGGTACTTCGCACCTGGGGTGAAGAATGGCGCGCCCTTCCTTCACCCAACAAACTTCGGGCCATCAAGGAGGCTACCGGTGCGTGGCACTCCTCCTTGTGGGTCTCTCACATGGACTTTGTTGACCTCTGCTGGCGGAGCATTGGTCTCACCTGGATAACGCATAGCTATTTATTGCAGCATGAGGACCCACCTTTGTCGCTGTGGGTCACCTTTGACTGTGGTCCTCATCTTGTTGGACTGCTCGCTTTTAACGCTGCTCAGGCAGATGTTTGCACTTCCTGATACACTTCCTAAACTTTTATCAGATGATGTTGCGATGGCAGATTTAGTTTTGAGTTTAATTGATGCAGGAGGTTTTTATCGCTTAATCTAAGTGTGTGTCATTTTTTTTTTGTGTAGAGTCTGGCATTTGGTCTACGATTTTAGACTGGGTTTATAGTGGGTTTCGTGGTGGTTGCCCTTTCCTTTTCCTTTTTTTTTTGTTTTTTTGTTTTATTTGTTTTTATGGTCGGCCAACCACTGTCACACTCCATGTGATTCTAATTCCTTTTGTCAGGTATCTGTCTGTGTCTTTCTTGTCCTGTTTGTTGTCTCTTGTCATCTCCATTCTTTGTTTTATTCCTTGTGGTGGTTTCAAGTTCATGGAAAAAGGGACATATGGCCCTAGTAGTCTGGTCCCTTCAATCCCACAAACCAACCAATCATCTCAAGGATGACAATAGGAATGGAAATTGCTGGAGTATTGGAAACTGTAGATTAATATCAACTTGTTTGATGGATGAATCTTTGGAATGTCAGACTCGTGTCCCAATAAATGGATGGTATTAAGGACAAGCCATCAGCAACTAACATACATTACATGGGTTACATTACATGTGTATCTGCTGTAGCTGCTTCCGTTCTTCCTTTTGCTTTAGAATTCAAAATTGGACACATGTATATTAAAATGGTTCATCTTTGGATCAAATTCAAACTAGCTGCCTATGTCTTCTCAACTTAGTTCCATTTGCAACAAGTCAACCAGACAAACTTTTTCCCTTTATCTATATATCTTCTGAAGCATCAGACGCTGACACATCTGCTATAGTCACTGGCATTCAGAGACTAATCACTACGGTTATCAAGTAATTGTTCGAGGTAAGATAAGTTTCTTAAGAACTGGTTCATAAATTTTTATTTAGGGACAGAGATACGAATAGATGTGCAAAAACTCAAGGAAGCATCACCTCTGTCAGAGGTGGGATCAAGACCTACAACCCCTGGGAAAGC
This sequence comes from Schistocerca serialis cubense, assembly GCF_023864345.2. Classification (NCBI taxonomy): domain Eukaryota; kingdom Metazoa; phylum Arthropoda; class Insecta; order Orthoptera; family Acrididae; genus Schistocerca; species Schistocerca serialis. The sequence goes on from NC_064642.1 coordinate 809,037,058, forward strand.
ATCTATCTTGCCCTACACAGCCTCCACAGGCAGGCACCACAGCGGTTATGCCCAGACTGTGATCAGCCTGTCACCACAGTCACACCTTTTCATGGCACCATATTTACTTCTTCCCCAGGCATCAGCATGAAAGTGACAAGAAGAAATAACATTGCGAGCAAGTAGTTGCAATGACTCACTGGTAGCATTCAGTTGGAGACAGTTGACAATCTGATTCAAGAATACAAGTTTTTGGTTTCAGATGCATGTGGGAGATATTGCACGCCACTGACTACTGTAGAGATATTGGAAGAATTATGTTGAAACAGGCACTACCAGCAGAATTCCTTGCTCGAGCAGGAAGAGACTGAGTGCAAAGCAGGGCCATATGGAGCTTGTGTGTAAGAGCTGTCCTCTCGTTTCCTAAATATGAAGCAGTTGAAGTGAGTGACCAACTTCAGTTCGAATGACACAGTTAACTGAAGGCTGAGGAAAGCTGTACTGCTTGCCCAAAGATAAACTGTAAAACAGGAACGCAGTGAGGAAAATGTGCTACATTGGCTGGCAGTTGCAGAGTTCTGTCTGAATGCAGCATGGGAAGATGTATTTTTCACACATAAGGTATCTAATGATTTTTCATCTTCTGCTGCTTACTTTTCTGTCTGAGGGCCAGTGGAAAATCCATTGGTGACGGGAAAACATCAAACATGAGATGAGAAAATTTGAGCTAGTTCTAGTTCACTTCATTCTTGTAACTGAAATAAACTACTTCCAGTTACGTTTTGATTATTACATTCTGGTTTCTTAATCTGTGCCGACATACATGACTAGGTATAAATCAAGAGAGCATTGTTTTAAAGCTATTTTTTGTTATTTTTGATTTGCCCGCCTTCCACTCTATTGCTATCCTCTGGACTTGCCCAAAAATAATCAAAACATTCCTTCTAACTTTATCTCCCTGTCTCTCTCTCTCTCTCTCTCTCTCTCTCTCTCTCTCTCTCTCTCTCTCTCTCTCTCTCTCTCTCTCTCTCTCTCTCTCTCTCTCAGGAACCAGGTTATGAGAATGGCTTGTAGTTTCTAAATAGTGTTCAAATATTGAAACTGGCCTGTGTGCTGTAGTTAATTGATGGAGTGTGCTCTTCTTCCTATAGTGGTCATAGGATAATAAAGAATGTCATATTTGTTTGCATTGGACAAATTTTTTCTGAAGGGTGGACTACAGCATTGAAATTGTTCTTCCTGTAAATGGAGAACAAATGGAACTATTGACACTGCATCATGTAATTTCCATTGTGCTTGCTCCATAGCCTGATAAAGCACAGCATTGTTAAGAGGCCATCTGATCTCAACAATTGATCATTTTGCCTAGTTAGTGCTACATAACAATAGCAAGAGCACGCACTAACCATGCACCTTTCAATAGGAGCAAATGATATGAGGAGTGGGGAGTAACCATAATGCCACTTGTCTCTGACACTTCATACCCTCATCTCTCCACAAACATTGATAAATTGATTATCATATATGTAAATCTGGCAGGAGGCATAGTATGATCACATCACAGCACACACAGATGGCTCCCACAAGGAAGGAGCACACCATTGGAGATGCTAGTAACCATGGGACATACTTCTGCAAGGGTTTCATCATCTTCATCTACTATGTCTGCCCACAAGTGAACATTAAATGAGTTACAGGCACAGACAATTCTTCCATCAGTGCCACAGTTCTTTGTTGTTTCTCATTTGGACGAAGGTCAACCCTTTCATAATTCAGAAAGGTGTCGACATGATTGCAGTTCCTGTAAAGTCTTGTTCCCAATGACGAAATGGCACCTTGTTGTTAGAAGCAGTCAGTGCCATCCAGGCACAAAAATTGCTGTGTACTTCACTGCTACACACCTTCCCTGTCTGGGTGGAAGTGCAATGCACTTTAAATTCATCATGCAGTGTGGTTTATAAACACTCACTCAATGGATTGTCCAATGAGGAAATACGACCTTGTCAGACTGGTAGTTTGTAACAACTGTACATAGTCATGAAAAGCGTTGACAAGGACTTGGTACCAACCTGTACTATCTTCTTGATATTTGACAGAGTTCAACTTCAATCAAACATTAAAGTGGGCTACAAGATAATTTCATTTCACCATTACATCCCAAACCTAGGCATTGCTAACAGTGTCAGTGGTTTAATCATACCAGCTAGCTGTGTTCAAATCCGGGCAAATGCTTTTCATGAGGCAAGGGTGCCCATGCTGCTTCCTCTCGAGATTGCCCCATTTTCAAAGATGAACATCTTATTCAGGAAATCAGTGGGAAGGAAAAGGTGTTGACACTTGCTGCTAGTAAGTTATTCACAAGTCAAAAGCCCACTGTGCCTCCCACAGGTAAATATAGCACTGTCCTTGCATCTCCTCAGCCTACTAAGGAGGCAGCCCCGCAGACTTGTGATCTCACCTTTGATGCCACAGTCATCAGATCACCCAGCGCAAATATCGTCCGTTCAACCTCCCCATTATCACCTGCTCACTCTAGTGACATTCGATGACCGTCACTTTCATAGCGTCGACGATCAGGTCACTCATATTAAAGAAGTTATTCTTACAGCCATGGAATGTTCAATACCTCAGACGTCTGATTTATTTGCCCCCCCCCCCCCCCCTGGCAATTCCTTGGTTGAATGAGGCGTGAGTGGCAACGTGCTCTTTGGGTTTTCCACCACCATCCTACTTTGGCCAACTGTATCCACTATAAGCAATTATGTGTGTGATTCTGTCGCATCATCCGCAATAGCAAGAAGGCAAGCTAGGACTTCTTTACTAGCTCTTTTGACACCATCACTCCCTCCTCTGAAGTTTGGAGTCAAATTCGACAGTTATCTGGTGCACCTAGTTTCTCCCTGATCTCTGGGCTCACTGTCATGCATGGTACCTTAGTGGACCCAGTCGCTATTTCTAACTCATTGGGTCAACACTTTGCTGAGATTTCAAGCTCTTCAAATTACCTGCCAGCCTTTCCCCTGAAGAAATGTACAGCAGAAGTTCGACCCCTTGCTGTCTCCTCTCAAAACGGCGAAAGCTAGAATACTGTTTTCTCCATGCGGGAACTCCAGCACGCACTCTCTTCCTCTCTCTCTTCCACCCTGGGACCAAATGGTATCGACATCCAAATGTTGCTGCATTTACCATACCACAGTCTGTGCTACCTCCTTTGCCTTTATAATCGAATTTGGACCGAGAGTACTTTTCCCAGAAGATGGCAGGAAGCTATTGTCGTTATTGTTCTGAAACCTGGAAAGGACAAACATCTCCCCTCTAGCTATCCCCCATTCCTCTCACGAGTAGTGTAAATAAGGTTTCAGAGCATATGGTGGATTGCCGTTCAGCCTGGTGGCTGTAGCCCTGAAGTCTTTTAACACCTGCCCAGTGCAGTTTCAAAAAGCATCGTTATGCAGTTGACCACCTCGTTGCTCTCTCCACTTCATCATGAAAAATTTTCTCAGGAAAATCCAAACAGTAGCCTCCACTCTTCGAGCATCGAAACTGGCTTCCGCTTTACTCCCAGTATGACCGTTTGTCAATTTCTGCCGTTGTACAGAGGTTCTCCGGCCTTCCCTACATCTACGTCTTGTCAACAATCCATTTGCGGAGTTCGCTAATTCTTGAGTCTTACGTTTGACAGGAAACTGAGCTGGGCCTCCCACATATCCTATCTTACGGCTCGCAGTCTGTGATCTCTCAACATCCACTGTGTCCTGAATGGTACCTCCTGGGGAGTGGACTGAGTGGTCCTTCTCTGCCCCTATCGCACCTTATTACACTCTAGTACACTTGAAATTGGTCTGTGGAAGCATAGTTTACACCTCTGCTTGGACGTCTATTCTTCGGCGTCTCTACTCTGTCCACCACTGTGGATTGCGTTTAGCATCTGGAGCTTTTTACTCCAGCCCTGTGGAAAGCATTTATGCTGAGACTGCTGAACCTCTGTTGTCCACTCGGTGAGCTGTCCTTCTGACAATGAGTCATTATGCTAGCCATCTGCCTTCCATGACTGCTAATCTGGCCCATGACATTTGTTTTTGGCAGCTTCTTGGATTTAGGGTATGCAGGCCGCCCTTACTCTCCACTACCACCAGGAGTCCGCTTCTGTCAATTGCTATGTTCTCTTCCCTTCCACTTTCCTAAAACTTTGTTGACAATTAGGGGTAGAGCACCACCTTGGCTTCGTCCCGGACCTGCCTGCTCAGTGACCTTTGTCAGTTTCCCAAGGAAGGTACCCATCCCTCTCTTGTTTATCATCAGGCATTTGCTGCTCTATGTGTACAAATGAGGGATGCCACATTTATTAACACTGACGGCTCCAAAACTTCATTTGGTGTAGGGAGTGCTAATATTGTTGGTGACACCCCTAATAAATTTCGGCTTCCTGACCAGTGTTCAGTTTTAACTGCGGAATTTTACACTGTCCTCCAGGCTGTCCAATACATCTGTCGCCATCAGCAGATACAGTATATTATATGCTCAGATTCCCTTGGTTCTCTCCACCGTCTCCAAGCCCTCTACCCTGTCCACCCTCTGGTCCACCAGTTTCAGGACTGTCTTCACTTGTTCCACTTGAGGGCCATCTCTGTGGTGTTCCTCTGAATGACAGGACACGTTGGTATCCATGGAAATGAGGTGGCTCATATAGCAGCCAAGGCTGCAGTCTCTCTTCTTCAGCCTGCTGTTTGCACGGTTCTCTTAATCAATCTACAGAAGGTTTTATGTCATTGTGTTGTTCTTTTATGGCACTCACATTGGTCTGCAGTTCTCAATAATAAATTGTGGGACATGAAAGCTCTTCCTTGTGCTTGGACCTCTGCCCCCAGACCTCATCATCAGGAGAAGGTAATTTTAACTAGACTCTGGATAGGGCACTGTCTTTTTAGCCATAGACATCTGTTAAGTGGTGGTTCTCCCGTGCTTTGTCCCCACTGCTCTCAACTGTGGGCGGTGAGACACCTTTTACTTGAGTGCCCCTATTTTACTCTGTTATGCACCCGTCTACAGCTGTCACCTGATATGTCTTCCATTTTAGCAGATGACACGAGCTCAGCTGATTGCAATCTTGAGTTTATTAGTATCAGTGAGATGACATCAGCCATTTGAAGCTCTTTTTGGGGACAAACAACCCACCTTGCATAGTGGTTTCCTAAGCTTCCCTTCTGTTTCTTGGTTTACCCATTTTTTTGAGTTTCCACTCTCATTGCTCCTGATTTCCAGTTTGGTTCTTTACATTTTCCTAAGCCACAGATTGGGCACTAATGACCGTAGCAGTTTTGCATCCTAAAACCATAACAAAGCAGGCTGTTACAACCAAAATGGATATGCTTCCCATTCAGAGGATTAATAACTTACCACTGCTGCAACCCCACGGCAAACTGTGGACATTCAAGGACCTGATTAAGATATGTTGCTATTTCTCCACATTTTGTTCCCATTTTAATTTTTCTTATTTTATTTATTGTGTATGTCATTCAGACCCATAGCCCTTTGCCTGCCCCAGTCAAATTATGCCCCTGCTCGTGTCACGACTCCACAAGCATTTCTTACTTGCAGTTTTGTGTTTATTGGACATGTTCACATTGGTCACATTGTGCTGCTGCTGTCACATCACCTTCCATCTGTATTAGTCATGATCACAGAGGATACACCAGGCCAAAATACAAAGAAGCTTCGAAATTGCCCACATCAACTGCTCTAGCATCTTCCTGATCAAATGCTACAGTGTATCAAAAATGGAGTATGGATTCATTGTCCGTAGCTCTATTGACCAGTGATCTTACAGACTATTTTAAGCCTTCCATTTTGACACTTTGTATCTCCTCCAGGTGATGTAAGATTTCCCTTTTGCACATCACAGAATCCAAAATTACATTGCAGTTGGATTTTGTATAAATGTTTAATTAGCTACTTGTAATAGTTCTAACTACATATAAGGACTGCCTAATGTTAAATCATGACTACTGAGTACCACACCTGTTCATGGTAATTTGCTGGATAAGCTGTGTATCCACATGGACATGTGGTTCATTTCGTTGCAGGATATAAAATTTTGGAGATGTTGGGACTCCCATACTGGTGTGCTGTTTCCTCACTCCCACTGTTCCTCTCTGCAGTGTCAATATGAATACATGTTAAGCTGTCACAATACTTTTGCATTGTGATATCATCGATCCCACTGTCACATAGTCAACTCAAAGACATGTACACTATCTTCTTTGTAAATTAGACATACATTTCTGCATAGCACCTTAACGCCATCCACAGTATTAAGTGTTCGCTATGAAACACATAAGTCTCACTTCTCTGTGTGTACAGCTACAATGCAGTGAGGCTGGTTCACTGATGCCAGTGGCCACAGATGAATGCCATCAACAGCTATTTGGATGCCCACAGCGCTATGTTTGTCACATTTGCAGTCTGCTGTAGCCACTTGAACTGCAGTAATTCACGACTGTAGTATGGTGACTAACAGACTGTGTGCTAACACACACACACACACACAAAATACATATTTTCACATAGCGGGAAAATAACTTTCTGGATCCGAACCAACACTGTACCTTAAACTGTCTATGTGCATCAGTAAGAAGCAACCTGAAAGGGTTGCATGGCCCTCTATCTTAAGTATCCGTGACCACATCATCAACATGCTCCAGGACAGGTAATAGCATGTTAGATTCAAACAAATGAACCGTGATGAGGAATTATTCTAAGATGCAATTCCCTGGGACAGGTCAGTCTGTCCATAAATAGACAAATCTTATAAAATAATAATGTACAGTTGAGGTCAGTGTCCTCCAGTTGCATAGGTATGCAGTCATTACATTATTTGCAAAAAGATAACATTGCTATGATCGGGATTCACAGTGATCATGTGACCTTTAGTGCTTCTTCTCAGCATCACACTGCCAATAAAAAAGAAAGGGATTCATATATGAAGTTACAGTTCTAAGCTACCACAACTCTACTACACTGTGTGGCGTATGTCTTGTGATGTCTGCTAAATGGGACTAGAACCACCAAGCCTCAAAAGTTAGGGATCTGTTGGTGATCAGTAACCTGGAATACAATGGAGACAATTATGTGCCATATCATCTCCTACTTCCTACCTCCTGACTGACAAACTGTAATTTTATAATGGTCTGTTACTCCTTTCGCTTTTCATGATCTCTTGGACTATTTCACCAGGTCATAGCTGAGGCAGTGTTCATTTTTGCAAACTATACTGTATTTGTCACTGGGAGTACCAACCTTCAAACATCTGGCAGCTGAGGTCTGCATTCCCACCATGCTAACTTGCATTTCCTGGCCACCTTTGTCTGCTCTGTGACAGTGGCTGTACGTGGCAGCTGGCAGCTCTAGTGAATTCACATAATTGAGCTCACTTGAAACTCAAATATTTTGTGATTATTCACTTGGATCATTATGCAGTTTTCATAAATGTCACTTCAATAAACTTTCACATCTATCTACTTGTATCTGCACCTGATTTGTTGTCTCCAATACTATTTTAATTTACCATCTTACTAATAAAGAGATGAGCATTGCAGTGACCTGACATACTACTGCCGTGTTCAAAGGCGTTTGATTTACACTTAAATTCAGTTCATATATATTATTGTTATTTTTATTGTTCTTGTTATTATTATTATTATTATTATTATTATTATTTTTCAGCTCCCAAAAAAGATACGGCTCGAGGAGCTGTTGGCAGGTGAGATTTTTGCTTTCTTCAGTAGCTTAATTATACATTAATGATTGCATGTAAATGTTTTCTTCTGTGGTACTTTCTTTTTAGTCTTCTTCTTTGACTTTAATCCTTTATTTGTGGTATGCTAAATTAGTTTAGTGAAACAGTTGTTCAAAATTTTATACTTAAACTTGACACTGGATATTAATTATCTAGCACATAATTCATAGTGTATAATTGGCAGTGTCATCATAACTACAACAGATAGTTGTGTTCAAAATGTTTACTGTGGTAGACTGCGAGGGAAATGTGATCAAAGATTAAGAAGACAAATTGTTAAGTATCAAACTGACATTTAAAAATAGCTCACAATGAAGGTAAGTAATGATTGCCAATTGGCACACTGCGATAAGCAGCAATGTTTAGATCCCACACACTTTATTCTGTAGTCATGGCACATATTCAGCTCATCATCTTGAGATAAATATATTTAAGCATACAACTGTCACTCAACATAGCTGAGATTCTTGAAGAGTAAAATTTCCAATATTATTGGGGACTGGAAAAAGTCAACCACATTCATAGCCAGTGATTTGAAACCTCATTGTCATGTCTTGAAAGGAAGAATAGTGTCCCTTTAATCATTCTCCTCTCCCCCAAACCAGTATTTTTCCACGTGACTTATGTCTGAAATAGCCTGGTCCATTTGGGAACCACAATTGCTCTCAATCCGCATACTGCAAGCATGCAATTGACTACGCTGTGACAACATGCTGTTGTGCACAAGATGCCTGACTTGTAGGCAGGTTCACAACCTGTGGCCTGGAGACTCCACTCCCATACCAGCTTTCCTTATTTAAACATGTGGGAATACCCCTTAACTCATTCTTAAGTTACACAATCCTCCTTGCCTCAGTACTCACTAGCACCTATCCTGACCTTTCCTGTACATAGCTCCATCCTGACCTTCTCACCTGATCTGCCCAACACAGGTCCTCACCCAGTTGGCCTGAAGGTCTAAGACAATATATCTGATTTGCAGATGGACACACAGTGGCAAATGTTATTCCAGGCTTTGCCTTTTAGTGCTTGTTGCCATGTTAAAACCTTTCATGACCAATGGAACATACTAAGTTGACATATAAGACTATAGTACTGTCTTCAAGATCAGTAATAAACATGAAGGTTATGTATAATGGAGACTTCAGTCATCATCAGTAACATAATCTGCTTCACTGTGTACTACAGTCTGTAAATACTGGGGTAACATTCTGAATTAGCAGCTCTAGAAATAATATGGTATTGTAGTGAAGAACTCGTGCAACAATGTTCACAGTATATTTTCACCCTGAGAGGAAGTTTAGTGAAGGTCATTTGACAGAGCAGAAAAGGTGAAAAAAATCAGGTGAAAAAGGTGGGCGCAGAATGACTTCTGAACCCTACTCTGGTATAGTGTTTCTTGTCAATCTAGTAGAATGCTGGTGGGTGTTATTGTGGACTAGCATCACTTCACATAGCCTTCCTGGTTGTTGTTCTTGATTGCATCTGCAGGAGGTCTGTTGTTGACAATAAACGTCAGCAGTGAAGATAACACCTCAGGGAAGAAATTTGTGGAACACCACATGATCTCTGTTCCACCAGTTGCATAATATTATCTTTTGTGGTTGCACACATGTCTTTGTATGGGGAGTTTCTGCTTTGTTTGGACTCAAGCATTCCTTTCCATTTTTCCTCTTACTTAAGCATAAATACAAACTTTTTGGTCATCATTAATGATAGGGGATAGGAATGGTCAGTGCTGTTCAAATCCTAATCAACAACAAGCAAGCAGATGGGTCAAATACTGCCACCCATAGCAATCAGAATACCAACCTGCCAAACAGAAACTATATGAACTTGGGTACCATCATAATATTTTTAATTTTTTGTGGCTGGAACTAAAAGGCGATTAACATTTTAAAGTCATGTTTATCTCTTAGCATTAAATCCACTTATTCATAAACACCACTGTCCCTCATTTTACCCATTCAACCATTTTAAATTAAAAGCTAGCAGTGCTTTGTGTGAACATAACATCCATAGGTTGACTATTTGCTGCAGACAATATGTCCACATTATGCGAGAACAAGGTAATGTAATTTATAAAAATAGTGGAAAAGCACACTGTAACCTTTGGACTGTAGGCATATTGTGTTAGATCATGTGTAATGCCCCTAACAATAAAAGCACAAAGAATGGAAAGGCTGACTTCAGGCATGAATAATTTGCTCACCATTGTTGGTATCAGCTGCATATATACCAATAACAGATTTAACAGGATGCACTAAAGATGTATCTCTTCTGTGTTCCAAAACTTCTCAATCTAATGGTGTACCAGCATCATAAAATATTGATGTTTTTTCCACTAAGATATGTACGAAGGAAATACAATTTGTGACCAGACTGAGGATATATTGGTAGGTAAGACACAGCCTAGAGCTTCACAGAACGTAGTAGAAGTAACTTTAGATGTGCTCTAGGAAAGTGTGTGACCCTTGCTGTGGATGTATATTAATGATTTGGCAGACATTATTCTCCCACTTTTCTTTTTCCATTTGGGTCTGCCAGTGACCACATGCAGTCTTAATGCTTCCACCTTTGTTCTTCTTCTTTCTTCTTCCTCCTGGTTTCTTTCATCTTCTCACTATGTATCCTTTTATCTCCTCAGACAATTATGACCCTGAATGAGATTTTCACTCAGCAGCGGAGTGTGCGCTGATATGAAACTTCCTGGCAGATTAAAACTGTGTGCCCGACCGAGACTCGAACTCGGGACCTTTGCCTTTCGCGGGCACGTGCTCTTCCAACTGAGCTACCGAAGCACGACTCACGCCCGGTACTCACAGCTTTACTTCTGCCAGTACCTCGTCTCCTACCTTCCAAACTTTACAGAAGCTCTCCTGCGGACCTTGCAGAACTAGCACTCCTGAAAGAAAGGATATTGCGGAGACATGGCTTAGCCACAGCCTGGGGGATGTTTCCAGAATGAGATTTTCACTCTGCAGCGGAGTGTGCGCTGATATGAAACTTCCTGGTAGATTAAAACTGTGTGCCCGACCGAGAATCGAACTCGGGACCTTTGCCTTTTGCGGGCACGTGCTCTTCCAACTGAGCTACCGAAGCACGACTCACGCCCGGTACTCACAGCTTTACTTCTGCCAGTACCTCGTCTCCTACCTTCCAAACTTTACAGAAGCTCTCCTGCGGACCTTGCAGAACTAGCACTCCTGAAAGAAAGTATATTGCGGAAGTTTCATATCAGCGCACACTCCGCTGCAGAGTGAAAATCTCATTCTGGAAACATCCCCCAGGCTGTGGCTAAGCCATGTCTCCGCAATATCCTTTCTTTCAGGAGTGCTAGTTCTGCAAGGTCCGCAGGAGAGCTTCTGTAAAGTTTGGAAGGTAGGAGACGAGGTACTGGCAGAAGTAAAGCTGTGAGTACCGGGCGTGAGTCGTGCTTCGGTAGCTCAGTTGGAAGAGCACGTGCCCGCGAAAGGCAAAGGTCCCGAGTTCGAGTCTCGGTCGGGCACACAGTTTTAATCTGCCAGGAAGTTTCATATCAGCGCACACTCCGCTGCAGAGTGAAAATCTCATTCTGGAAACATCCCCCAGGCTGTGGCTAAGCCATGTCTCCGCAATATCCTTTCTTTCAGGAGTGCTAGTTCTGCAAGGTCCGCAGGAGAGCTTCTGTAAAGTTTGGAAGGTAGGAGACGAGGTACTGGCAGAAGTAACGCTGTGAGTACCGGGCGTGAGTCGTGCTTCGGTAGCTCAGTTGGAAGAGCACGTGCTCGCGAAAGGCAAAGGTCCCGAGTTCGAGTCTCGGTCGGGCACACAGTTTTAATCTGCCAGGAAGTTTCATATCAGCGCACACTCCGCTGCAGAGTGAAAATCTCATTCTGGAAACATCCCCCAGGCTGTGGCTAAGCCATGTCTCCGCAATATCCTTTCTTTCAGGAGTGCTAGTTCTGCAAGGTCCGCAGGAGAGCTTCTGTAAAGTTTGGAAGGTAGGAGACGAGGTACTGGCAGAAGTAAAGCTGTGAGTACCGGGCGTGAGTCGTGCTTCGGTAGCTCAGTTGGAAGAGCACGTGCCCGCGAAAGTCAAAGGTCCCGAGTTCGAGTCTCGGTCGGGCACACAGTTTTAATCTGCCAGGAAGTTTCATATCAGCGCACACTCCGCTGCAGAGTGAAAATCTCATTCTGGAAACATCCCCCAGGCTGTGGCTAAGCCATGTCTCCGCAATATCCTTTCTTTCAGGAGTGCTAGTTCTGCAAGGTCCGCAGGAGAGCTTCTGTAAAGTTTGGAAGGTAGGAGACGAGGTACTGGCAGAAGTAAAGCTGTGAGTACCGGGCGTGAGTCGTGCTTCGGTAGCTCAGTTGGAAGAGCACGTGCCCGCGAATGGCAAAGGTCCCGAGTTCGAGTCTCAGTCGGGCACACAGTTTTAATCTGCCAGGAAGTTTCATATCAGCGCACACTCCGCTGCAGAGTGAAAATCTCATTCTGGAAACATCCCCCAGGCTGTGGCTAAGCCATGTCTCCGCAATATCCTTTCTTTCAGGAGTGCTAGTTCTGCAAGGTCCGCAGGAGAGCTTCTGTAAAGTTTGGAAGGTAGGAGACGAGGTACTGGCAGAAGTAAAGCTGTGAGTACCGGGCGTGAGTCGTGCTTCGGTAGCTCAGTTGGAAGAGCACGTGCCCGCGAAAGGCAAAGGTCCCGAGTTCGAGTCTCGGTCGGGCACACAGTTTTAATCTGCCAGGAAGTTTCATAACAGCGCACACTCCGCTGCAGAGTGAAAATCTCATTCTGAAAACATCCCCCAGGCTGTGGCTAAGCCATGTGTCCGCAATATCCTTTCTTTCAGGAGTGCTAGTTCTGCAAGGTCCGCAGGAGAGCTTCTGTAAAGTTTGGAAGGTAGGAGACGAGGTACTGGCAGAAGTAAAGCTGTGAGTACCGGGCGTGAGTCGTGCTTCAGTAGCTCAGTTGGAGGAGCACGTGCCCGCGAAAGGCAAAGGTCCCGAGTTCGAGTCTCGGTCGGGCACGCAGTTTTAATCTGCCAGGAAGTTTCATATCAGCGCACACTCCGCTGCAGAGTGAAAATCTCATTCTGGAAACATCCCCCAGGCTGTGGCTAAGCCATGTCTCCGCAATATCCTTTCTTTCAGGAGTGCTAGTTCTGCAAGGTCCGCAGGAGAGCTTCTGTAAAGTTTGGAAGGTAGGAGACGAGGTACTGGCAGAAGTAACGCTGTGAGTACCGGGCGTGAGTCGTGCTTCGGTAGCTCAGTTGGAAGAGCACGTGCTCGCGATAGGCAAAGGTCCCGAGTTCGAGTCTCGGTCGGGCACACAGTTTTAATCTGCCAGGAAGTTTCATATCAGCGCACACTCCGCTGCAGAGTGAAAATCTCATTCTGGAAACATCCCCCAGGCTGTGGCTAAGCCATGTCTCCGCAATATCCTTTCTTTCAGGAGTGCTAGTTCTGCAAGGTCCGCAGGAGAGCTTCTGTAAAGTTTGGAAGGTAGGAGACGAGGTACTGGCAGAAGTAAAGCTGTGAGTACCGGGCGTGAGTCGTGCTTCGGTAGCTCAGTTGGAAGAGCACGTGCCCGCGAAAGGCAAATGTCCCGAGTTCGAGTCTCGGTCGGGCACACAGTTTTAATCTGCCAGGAAGTTTCATATCAGCGCACACTCCGCTGCAGAGTGAAAATCTCATTCTGGAAACATCCCCCAGGCTGTGGCTAAGCCATGTCTCCGCAATATCCTTTCTTTCAGGAGTGCTAGTTCTGCAAGGTCCGCAGGAGAGCTTCTGTAAAGTTTGGAAGGTAGGAGACGAGGTACTGGCAGAAGTAAAGCTGTGAGTACCGGGCGTGAGTCGTGTTTCAGTAGCTCAGTTGGAAGAGCACGTGCCCGCGAAAGGCAAAGGTCCCGAGTTCGAGTCTCGGTCGGGCACGCAGTTTTAATCTGCCAGGAAGTTTCATATCAGTGCACACTCCGCTGCAGAGTGAAAATCTCATTCTGGAAACATCCCCCAGGCTGTGGCTAAGCCATGTCTCCGCAATATCCTTTCTTTCAGGAGTGCTAGTTCTGCAATGTCCGCAGGAGAGCTTCTGTAAAGTTTGGAAGGTAGGAGACGAGGTACTGGCAGAAGTAACGCTGTGAGTACCGGGCGTGAGTCGTGCTTCGGTAGCTCAGTTGGAAGAGCACGTGCTCGCGAAAGGCAAAGGTCCCGAGTTCGAGTCTCGGTCGGGCACACAGTTTTAATCTGCCAGGAAGTTTCATATCAGCGCACACTCCGCTGCAGAGTGAAAATCTCATTCTGGAAACATCCCCCAGGCTGTGGCTAAGCCATGTCTCCGCAATATCCTTTCTTTCAGGAGTGCTAGTTCTGCAAGGTCCGCAGGAGAGCTTCTGTAAAGTTTGGAAGGTAGGAGACGAGGTACTGGCAATTATGACCCTGTTCTCTTCTCCCTCCTGCCTTGTATCCTTTCATTTGCAACAATTTCTTCTTAAGACTGTCTTTATGTTGCATCTTTATACTTATGCTTCTTTGCAAATCTTTGCCAACTTCTTGAATCCATGCTGTTGTTGCTTTCTTGTTACAAATATATTTAAAAATCTATTTGGTGAACCTGCTGCTGTTTATTCAATATAAGTGTCCAAAAAATAGCGATCACCTCTTCTGTGGCATTTTAACTATGTTTTCTATGTTGTGATTTAGTTATTTGTTACTTCCCAATATCTACACCTCCATATTTCTTAGCACAGTGAGCATGTTTCAAATGATTCTTCTATCTATCACTTAAAATTTGTGTAATTTGTTATTCAACACCAAACCTTCACCTGGCTCTGCAACTGGGTTGTAGTGCTATATTTTCAAATTGTTAGACAGAGACCTTGTGTTGTAAACAATCATGGTTATACCACATGGTATCTCCATTTACCATTTGTCCCAAAAATTTGATTGCCTTTTTAAAATATATAAATGTTAAAGCTATGCCCTTAGAGTTTGTAAGTGTGTGGCAGATTATGGACTTGATGTTGAAATTCTGTTCTGAGGAAGATCTGCCCTTTCTAAATCCACTCTGATATTCTCACAAGTAGCTATCAGGTGTTGCTTCTACCTGCTCACTGACAGCAGAAATACATCTCTGGAGCTATTTACATTATGCTTATTGCCTTTTTTGTGCACAGGATGGTTAAGAGCCACTTTAGAGCCTTTTGGCATCTTTGCAGTTTCGCGTATTTCTTAAAATACGGTCTGAATTCATCTTTTTTGGTTGGGACCATTCTATAATTTTCTCCGCTGGCTTTGTTGTTTTTCAAGGTATTTATTGCCTTTTTTTAGATTCCCTTGGCTGTAGGTGGTGGATTTGCTTCTGTTTTTCCATGAAGATGTGGAAATTATAACTGACAGTTCAGTTCTCCAGAGTTCAAGATTTGTTGAAAGTACCATACTTCCTCATTAATTCACAGGTTATTTGCTTATTTTACCATTTTATTCTCTGAAGTAAATACTTAAAACTTGGCAGCCCTTTAGGTGATTTTTAAACAACCTATAGAAATTCTGGGTGTGATTTTTAACAAAGCTGTTTTGTATGTCAAGAAGTTTACACTTCCCAAAAGACCATTTAGCACCCTTTATTATTCTTTCAGTTTCTTTCCTTTGCACTTCAAATTCATCAAAGTGCTTAGTCTTCCAAGAACATTTCCATTTTGTTTCTGCAACTGCTTTTTCACAGGTATCATTCCACCAGACTTTCTTCTTTTTTGTTGTACCAATAGATTCTTCACTGCCCTATTGATTGCTTTGGATAATTCTTCCCATTTTCCTGATTTTCCTATTTTAATTTCTTCTTAAAATGTTGTATTGTCTCTTTTGAGCCTATGTAAATTTTGATATTTTGTCTTTAAAAAGTTATCAAATGCTGCTACTTCTCTCATATTTTTCTTATCATCGTTAATAGGAATGTGTCAATTAAAAACTATACTGTTCATTTTTGCATTTCATGGTGAGAAGTGTGTCTTTCTGAATGGGACTGAAATTGCCACATTATATTCAAACTTTTTATGAATATAGAATGCAGTACCAATTATTGGTATACCTTTTATAATTCTTATTGCTGGTTTCTCCTCAACAAATTTTGTTGTTTTCTTTATGTAACATTTTTGTCGAAAAATTCTGTTTCTTGTACTGCTAAAATATGTATGTCATGCTTGTCTAAGAGAATTCAAAGTTATTCCTGTTTACCAAATGTTAGTAAAGAGTTCACATTCAAGGTGCCTGTGAAGAATTTCCTTCTGAACTTAAGATTGGAAGAACACCAAGGATGCTCTGACTCATCCTTCATGCTGTCTTTGATGTTTTTGTTGTTGTTGTTGTTAATGATGTTGTTGTGGTAAACAGATGAGTTTTAGGACTTATTCTTTCATGTACTAAATGATTTATATCTTTGGTTTACAGCATAAGACGCTTCTTTCTTGATATTCAACAAGATATCCCTGATTTCCAACAGTTGCTATTTTTAAGTAACTAAAAAATTTAAATTTTTAATAATTTTAGCTCAAAGATTTAGCTTTATCTTTAGCTTTAGCTTTAATAATTTTAGCTCAGAGCCAAATTATTTTGGAAACTTTAGAATGCCACCATGTGCAGAAAATTGCAGACTGCAAGTTATCAGAATTTTAGGAAAGTGTGACAGTGTTCAGGGATAGGTGGTGACTTGAAATAGTATCTTATGTAATTAATGACTTTTGAACTACATAAGTAATGTATACATAATTACTACTTCAGTGTCAGTTACCCATATTACAATGGTTTCTATGAAAAACTTTTGCAAAAATGGAAGAGTTTGCGTATTTAAACATCAAAACACAAAACGCAGGTTAATGCCACTACACATTGATGAAACTGTGGTGTGGTGGCCTTTGCTGTGGGAATAGTTCAGCACAGTGTAATCATTCCACAGCATTCAATGAACCCATACAAAAACTACATGTCGGCCAATTCTAAGTGAGCTACGTTATCCATAGTTGTGTGTGTCACTGTTCATGTAGAACTAATAGGGGTGGAAGAACAATCCTGAGACAGAACTGAGCAGTACTGAATGCAAGCTCGAAGATGAAGAGTAAGATATGCATTATGTTGCTAACAGTAACTACTGTTAATGAATGGAACAGATTTCTTTCCAAATCCAAGACATGGCAGACACCATTGGTATGTGGTGTTGTGCTGATGTATTCAGTACATATGAAGTGCTGAATGTGCACCTAGATCTATTAATCATTGGCCGAGTTCTCTAAAACCTTCACCAGAAACAGCATTAGAAGGACTTGTACCTTTAGCACACATGCCTACACCCTTTGTTGTTAACCTATTGTTTAATATGTTCAGTATCACTGAAGGAGCTGTGTCAATGTGGGATTTCTTACAAATGCATTGCCTTAAATGAGTAGTTCCTGACTGGAAACACAATAATGCAAAGCAGTATATGTACATAGATGACTTCCTGTTTTCTCACTTTACATGAGTGGTCACCTCAATTGCTCTGGCTGTCAGAGCATGTTTCCTATCTAACCCAAATCTCCATATGATGGACACTACAGCATGTTTTTCCCAATATGTTGTTCTACTTTGCTTGCAGGTCTATTGTGTTTCTGTGAAATAAGACAACATCGTGCATCTGGACTGAAAGGCAAATATGCCATTAGGCACGTGTATTTATAAAGGTATGGTGTCTGTTGCTATGGATGTGTGACCAAAAGAACAGACACTATGTCTTTAAATTATCTAGGTTTGCCACATTTTCTGTGCTTGGCTATGACAGGTGGTGTGGGCAGATTAGATCTACATCTACATCCATACTCCACAAGCCACCTGACGGTGTGTGGTGGAGGGTACCTCTAGTACCTCTATCAGTTCTGCCTTGTATTGCAATCTCGTATTGTTTGTGGAAAGAAAGATCATCAGTATGCATCTGTGTGGGCTCTAATCTCTCTGATTTTATCCTCATGGTCTCTTTGCGAGATATATGTAGGAGGGAGCAATATACTGCTAGAGTCCTCGGTGAAGGTAAGTTCTCCACACTTCAACAAAAGCCCGTACTGAGCTACTGAGAGTCTCTCCTGCAAAGTCTTCCACTGGAGTTTATCTATCATCTCGATAACGCTTTCGTGATTACTAAATGATCCTGTAACAAAGTGCACTTCTCTCCGTTGGATCTTCTCTATCTCTTCTATCAACCCTATGTGGTATGGATCCCACACTGGTGAGCAGTATTCAAGCAGTGGGCGAACAAGTGTACTGTAACCTACTTCCTTTGTTTTCGGATTGCATTTCCTTAGGATTCTTCCAATGAATCTGTCTGGCATCTGCTTTACCAATGAACAGCTTCATATGATCATTCCATTTTAAATCACTCCTAATGCCTACTCCCAGATAATTGATGGAATTAACTGCTTGCAGTTGCTGACCTGCTATATTGTAGCTAAATGAGAAAGGATCTTTCTTTCTATGTACTCGCAGCACATTACAATTGTCAACATTGAGATTCAATTGCCACTCCCTGCACCATGCATCGATTCATTGCAGATCCTCCTGCATTTCAGTACAATTTTCCATTGTTACAACCTCTCAATATACTACAGCACCATCTGCAAAAAGTATCAGTGAACTTCCAATGTTATCCACAAGGTCATTTACGTATATTGTGAATAGCAATGTTCCTACAACAATCCCCTGTGGCACACCTGAAATCACTCATTCTTCGGAAGACCTCTCTCCATTGGGAATGACATGCTGCATTCTGTTATGTAGGAACTCTTGAATCCAATCACACAATTGGGCTGATAGTGCATATGCTCTTTGTTCACTAAATGACTGTGGGGAACTGTGTTGAACACCTTGCAGAAGTCAAGAAACACGGCATCTACCTGGGAACCAGTGTCTATGGCCCTCCGAGTCTCATGGATGAATAGCGTGAGCTGGGTTTCATACGATGGTCTTTTTCAAAACCGATGCTGATTCCTACAGAGTAAATTTCTTGTATCCAGAATAGTCATTATACTCGAACATAGTACGTGTTCCAAACTTCTACAACTGACAGACATTAGAGATATAGGTCTATAGTTCTGCACATCCGTTCGATGTCCCTTCATGAAAACGGGGGTGATCTGTGCCCTTCTCCACTCCTTTGGAATGCTACGCTCTTCTAGAGACCTACGGTACACCGCTGCAAGAAGGGGGGCAAGTTCCTTTGCATACTTTGTGTAAAATCGAACTGGTTTTCCATCAGGTCCAGCAGCCTTTCCTCTTTTGAGTGATTTTAATTGTTTCTCTATCCCTCTGTCAACTATTCTGATATCCACCATTTTGTCATCTGTGCAACAATCTAGAGGGAACTACAGTGCAGTCTTCCTCTGTGAAACTGCTTTGGAAAAAGACATTTAGTATTTCGGCCTATTGTCTGTCGTCCTCTGTTTCAGTACCATTTTGGTTACAGAGTGTCTGGACATTTTTTTTTGATCCACCTACCGCTTTGACATAAGACCAAAATTTCTTAGGATTTTCTGCCAAGTCAGTACACAGAACTTTACTTTTGAATTCATTGAATGCCTCTCGCATAGCCCTCCTCACACTACATTTCGCTTCGCGTAATTTTTGTTTGTCTGCAAGGCTTTGGCTATGTTTATGTTCACTGTGAAGTTCCCTTTGCTTCCGCAGCAGTTTTCTAACTCGGTTGTTGTACCATGGTGGTTCTTATCCATCTCTTATGACTCGCTTGGCACATACTCATCTAATGCATACTGTACAATGGTTTTGAACTTTGTCCACTGATCCTCAACACTATCGCTACTCGAGACAAAACTTTTGCATTGAGCTGTCAAGTACTCTGAAATCTGCTTGTTGTCACTTTTGCTAAACAGAAAAATCCTCCTACCTTTTTTAATATTTCTATTAATGGCTGAAATCATCGATGCAGTAATCACTTTATGATCACTGATTCCCTGTTCTGTATTAACTGTTTCAAATTGTTCGGGGCTGTTTGTCACCAGAAGGTCTAATATGTTAGTGCCACGATTACGTTCTCTGTTTAACTGCTCAAGGTAGTTTTCACATAATGCATGTAAAAACATTTCACTGGATTATTTGTCCCTGCCACCCGTTACAAACGTTTGAGTCTCGCAGTCTATAGCCAGCAAATTAAAATCTCTACCCAGAACTACAACATGGTCAGGAAATCTACTCAAAATATTTTCCAAATTTTCCTTCAGGTGCTCTGCCACAACAGCTGCTGAGCCAGGGGGCCTGTAGAGACATCCAATTATCATGTTTGAGCCCACGTTAACCGTGAACTTCACCCAAATTATTTCACATTTCGGATCTCCATCTATTTCCTTAGATACTTTTGTACTTTTTATCACTATAAACACACCTCCCCCATCACTGTCGAGGCTGTCTCTGCATTATACATTCCAATCTGAGTTTAAAATTTCATTCCTGTTTACATCTGGTTTAGCCAACTTTCTGTCCCTAGTACTACACTCCTGGAAATGGAAACAAGAGCACATTGACACCGCTGTGTCAGACCCACCATACTTGCTCAGGACACTGTGAGAGGGTTGTACAAGCAATGATCACATGCACGGCACAGCGGACACACCAGGAACAGCGGTGTTGGCCATCTAACGGCGCTAGCTGCGCAGCATTTGTGCACCGCCGCCGTCAGTGTCAGCCAGTTTGCCGTGGCATACGGAGCTCCATCGCAGTCTTTAACACTGGTAGCTTGCCACGACAACGTGGCTGTGAACCGTATGTGCAGTTGACAGACTTTGAGCGAGGGCGTATAGTGGGCATGCGGGAGGCCGGGTGGACGTACCGCTGAATTGCTCAACACGTGGGGCGTGAGGTCTCCACAGTACATCGATGTTGTCGCCAGTGGTTGGCGGAAGGTGCACGTGCCCGTCGACCTGGGGCCAGACCGCAGCGACGCACGGATGCACGCCAAGACCGTAGGATCCTACGCAGTGCCGTAGGGGACCGCACCGCCACTTCCCAGCAAATTAGGGACACTGTTGCTCCTGGGGTATTGGCGAGAACCATTCGCAACCGTCTCCATGAAGCTGGGCTATGGTCCCGCACACCGTTAGGCCGTCTTCCACTCACGCCCCAACATCGTGCACCCCGCCTCCAGTGGTGTCGTGACAGGCATGAATGGAGGGACGAATGGAGACGTGTCGTCTTCAGCGATGAGAGTCGCTTCTGCCTTGGTGCCAATGATGGTCGTATGGGTGTTTGGCGCCGTGTAGGTGAGCGCCACAATCAGGATTGCACACGACCGAGGCACACAGGGCCAACTCCCGGCATCATGGTGTGGGGAGCGATCTCCTACACTGGCTGGACACCACTGGTGATCGTCGAGGGGACACTGAATAGTGCACGGTACCTCCAAACCGTCATCGAACACATCGTTCTACCATTCCTAGACCGGCAAGGGAACTTGCTGTTCCAACAGGACAATGCACGTCCGCATGTATCCCGTGCCACCCAACGTGCTCTAGAAGGTGTAAGTCAACTACCCTGGCCAGCAAGATTTCCGGATCTGTCCCCCATTGAGCATGTTTGGGACTGGATGAAGCGTCGTCTCACGCGGTCTGCACGTCCAGCACGAACGCTGGTCCAACTGAGGCGCCAGGTGGAAATGGCATGGAGAGCCATTACACAGGACTACATCCAGCATCTCTACGATCGTCTCCATGGGAGAATAGCAGCCTGCATTGCTGCGAAAGGTGGATATACACTGTACTAGTGCCGACATTGTGCATGCTCTGTTGCCTGTGTCTATGTGCCTGTGGTTCTGCCAGTGTGATCATGTGATGTATCTGACCCCAGGAATGTGTCAATAAAGTTTCCCCTCCTGGGACAATGAATTCACAGTGTTCTTATTTCAATTTCCAGGAGAGTGTGTGGGCGTTATGACCATTTATTAATGAGAGCCGTTCTGGGACCTTTCTATAGACGCTCCTGCAGTTTACCATTAGCACATCAATAGTGCTGTTCCCCCCTTGCGTTTTGCCTACTACTATAAATTTAGCCTGTGGTCACTTAATATCACATTTTGTACTCACTTGCTTAGTTGTGCAAGACGCCAGCACCTGTCTCACTCCTCTGTCAACCACAGCTTCCGTTTCATGTCTTTTTTTCTCCTAACACTACAGTCAGATGTGTTGTGGTGTGACTATTTAGTCAAATGACAAACTATCTTCTTTACCTTATCTTCTATACTTTCCTGAAACCCTTTTAACACACACACACACACACACACACACACACACACACACAGACACACACACACACTCTTTCTCTCTTTCTCACTCGAAGCCGCTGCAATAGGCGTCCACTGCTGAATGTGCATATTGTCCCCCGACATATGTCACCACATACAAAATACAAATAAATCTAATGAACAATATCTGTACATTTATGTATGATATGTTGTTTAAGGTCACTATTTTCATACTGTATTAATAATATTACTTTTTTAAGTACATTGTTAATAGGGCATAGTTCTGTGCATCATTCCTCGGGAGTATCATGTATAAGCACAGTTCATAAAATGTGTGTCCCGGAGATCAATGCCAAAAGCTTTTTTTCTTTCTTTCTTTCTTTCTTTCTTTCTGTTTTACAAACATGCAATGACCATGGGTCTCTTATTCTTAATAATGGCTGCTGAAATGAGTTGTAGGCTCACTACACTTCTGTGTATGATAAAATATGCTTATACGCATCATTGGAGGTATAATAGGAACACATCATTAAAGCAGTAGATAAAGATTTTAAAAGAAGTTTTCCTCTGTGTGTTTACAGCTGGAGGTGCTGGGGGTAAGACCAGGCAGCGTCATCTGGAGCCGGAGCCTGGCCCCAGTTCCAGGTCTCCAGCTGCACACACACCAGGTGAGTAACAATAAGAGCCCACAGTTGGAGGTTGGTGTTTCTACTCTACTCTACTCTACTCTACTCTACTCTACTACTCCTACTCTGGAATCAAATGTGTTTGGGCACCTATTAGTGGACTTCAAGATGGGGTGTGTCCACACTTATCCTTTAAATGATTGAACTCATTTGAGGAAACTTTCATCCATTCTTCCTCGATAGTCGATACTGGAGAAGATGGAAATAGTGGACATTGGGTTTGGAGTGAAGCCACCTTCATATCTCATCCCTAAGATGAACCATTGCTTTCATGCTGGAACATGGGCAGAAAGGTACACTTCAGGAATGTCACTGTCCATAAATAATTTTCTCACAATTCTGCTTCATGACAGGTGGCATTGTTGAACTGATTCAAATGGTCATTGTCTCTGCAATCTTCCTCTGCTGTACACGTTACACAGAACTGTCAAATATATGCTTATCCTTCTGCATTTAGCATTTTTGAAAGTGCAATAAGGGGAGAACAAGTTAATGAGGAGGACTGGCATATTGTAAGACATGCCTCCTGTGAATGTCATTGTTTGCACTAAGATAATGGCAGGTAAAGTAAACATCGGGTTTTTCAAACTGAACCCAGCCATCAGATTGCCATGGAGCATGATACAGGGCTGGACGCTATCTAGAAATATAGCAACCCAATTTTATTGACAATGTAACATACTTGGTGTGGCTCTGGAAGCTTGCATAAGTTAAAAATTGATTTTCATGGTATTGTTATACTAACCCAATTTCATTGTTATTTTAAAGGTGGTTTGGCATGAAACATGACAGTTTGAGGAATATTGAAGATCAACAAAATGTGCTCATTGGGATAAAATAAAGAGTATATGTAATTTCTTATTAAAACACTAACCACATCTTTACAATTGCAATTGGATTATGCATGACGATTTGTATCCCTGTAGGAAGAATTGTGATAGTGCAACTATCCTACAGTACAGGGTAAAAATGTAAACGTTATGCACTTCCTCAAAACCAGGAGATCAAATTGGTTGGTTCTTTTGTCTTAGGTGTGGTATAGACAGGACTTTCGTTGCTTTAATATGCCATCTTTTCCATGTGGGATTCCTGAGAAGCTGCAAAATCCCCAATTTCTTCTGTACGAAAAGAAAAAAACTGTGGGGATGTCCACTTTTGCAGTTTTTTTTAATTGGAAATAAGGGAAAATTTTGCTGTTGGTTCTAAAGATGATATTCTCTGGCAACATCAAAACATTTATTTATAACATTACTTGTTGCTAAGAACCAGTGGTTCAGAGTTGTCATACTTTTGTTGCAAATTATGCATGTAATTACTTGTCTGATGCATAAATATAGTTTTGTCTGATGCTGTGGACGTGTGGCAAGGGTTGTAGGGTCATGAATGATTTCTCAGGTCACAAAATTATTTTTTTAGTCATATTTTTTTAGTCATACTTTTTTCACCAGTGATGCTTCATGATCAGTCGCTCTAAACAATAGGCACTTGATACTTATAAAGATATGGCTAGAGTGGTATTGCAGTAACAAAACATAGGGTAGCAAGGATCTTAATATACCTGGGAAGAGAAAGATGGTAAAAATCTTGTAAAAACGGGGAAGACTGGAAATTCAGTAAAATATTTCTAACGGTTTTACTCTTGTTTCCTGATTACAATCTACAAATTCCAAAAACCAGTCAAGTGTTTGACATTTATCAGTATCCTTATCACAGTAAATATAATGCAGGGTGAATGTTGTTTGTTCAGTGTGATTTGAATCTGGAGTTGCAGCAACAGTAATTGAGAAAAATGTTTTATTTTCTCTCTGTTCCAATATGGCACCAGTGACATGACAACTAGAAATGTGTTCATTGTGAGCATCGCATATCAGATAATGCACATGTAAACTCTTTCCAGACACTTGTTGGTATCTAACCTTGCATATGTATTGGATCATTGTAGAAATAAGGGTACTAATATACACAAGAGATTTTCTTTGTTTGTATCTGCAATTTCCTGGGCGGAACCTCTGACTGCCAAGCCTCTTTGACCAAGAAATAATATCACATCAAGTAACATGAGAGCTCCAATGCAAGTTGTCTATTCTACAGATGAACAGAAAACATTACGTCTCCACTATTAAGCACTTTTCCATGTCATTTCACTCCTTCACTTTCATGATTCTCCCATCAAAAATATTTAGAAATGGGAGTATTCCATTTGAAGTTTGCTCTTGGATGAAAAATATTTTCTATGTACTCATTTTTCATTCACTGAGGATGATTTGAATTTCAAAACAGAATATTTTTGTACAGCCTCTTAGGGGAGAAAATGAAATTATATATTGGGGTGTGAATCTAGTTTGACAGGCTGTAGTTGATAAATTCAGCACTACCCTATGAAGTATTTGGTACCAACATCTTCAGAGGCTCCCTTAACTCTTCTGTGAACCATTGGACTTAAGGGACCTGCCAGAATGTTTGTTTCTGAGTCCACACATCTGTAGGAATGTCCAATTTCTGTGTGGTACTGTGATGTGTTGTTGAGTTTGCGTACTATCTGACCACACAGGCTGACAGTTGGTGTTAGAAATGTATATTTCTGCTGTATTTCTACAGAACTGAGCACTGTATGTTTTGTGGAAGGAGCTTCTTATCTTTCTCTTCTTTGTGGGTGGCAAAGTCAGTGAAGGTATTATACAACAATATTTGCTACACTTCTAGTCATGGATGTATATGTTCACTGATGACTTATTATGAAAGAGAACTTATGTATGTGTCTTGTAAATAGACTGTTCAGAAAAATTAACATTCTGACCATTTCTTTACATCAAAAACTGTTTCTACATTTCTCATAGCTACCACAGCTAACACTAAGTATCAATGGCTGGACATGTCTGGCATTGCAGTAATAGGCTATAAAAACCAACCTTGCTAACTAACCCGTGTGTCTATTAATGCAAAACCATGTGAAAATCCTGACTGTAGTTTTAGATTAGCCCTCACAAATGTACAGATACTGTATCCAAAGTTAATGTACATACAATAACACATCTTGTCCTCTTGATTTATGTGGGATGCCATTGCCTTTGCTCATAAAATTTTTCCCACTAAGCCTTTCTCTACAGTCTGTTCCCAGACCAATGTGTTTGTCATTCTACCTCATCTTCTATAGGGGGTTCAACAAGGAACTCCCTTGCCCAACCTGCTACCCACACTCATGATCTGATGTACCACCAATTCTGGATGATCCATGCACAAGAAAGAAATGTGCTCAGATAGCCATGAACATTAGAATATCATTGCAACACGGAAGGAACAACATAATACTCAGCAAGTGGAACAGCTTCCTATCGAAAGCAATGTGTAAATAGTCCTGACAGGCTGTAATGTTGTCACTAAAGAGAATCATTCATGAAGTTGCAAGTAGGGCACTGCAAGGTGCACCGGTGATGTCCTAGATTCCAATGTTGTGTGCTGTACTCAGGGGTAAAGTTGTCACTGTAACAGCAGCAAAAAATATGAAAACTGTTATTCCCATGGAGGAGATGGCAGTGCCATCATGGAGGTGCAGACCTGGAAGAAAAATACAGCAATCAGGCCAGGACTTCTTGAAGGAGGGATTGTGTGGTGTAATGACACTGGCAGGAAGATACCAGAATGAAGGGATGAAGTGGCAAAAAACTGGCACAAGATAAAACAGGTAAGAATGAGCCAAAGAATCACAGAACATGAGAAAACAAAAGTGTATAGTCATCTGCAACCCAGAGGAAACAAAAGCAATGTTTTTTAAACATGGAGCAGAACCATCAAGCTTGGTGTGGAAGCACATGAACACAGATCAGGATGCTACCTGATTGAACACAAGACAATGGAAATAAATTTTCAGAGATAGAAAAGTAAGGAAAAGTGCACAAGAAGAGAGATGTTCCTGAATAGGCGAGAAGAATAGAGCTTCATTGCAACACACACATTGTACACGGTAACATGCAGCAAATGAAACAGCTTTCCAGTGAAGGCAAGGTAGACATTGTCCTGATCCACTAAAAGATTGGCACTAATATGAGAACTATTGTTGAAGCTTACAGTCCTGCACTCTGTCTTGTAACAACTGACAAACACTGCTGTAGGCACCATCAGTATAGGCTGCACTTGAAATACCAATATTGTGTGCTGCACTGCTGGGAATATAGTCACAGCACTCCAAAGTAGATAATTGGAGTTGTGCCTGGAACTTGGATTGGGTGGTGCTCCACTCTGCAGTGACCTATAAAGGCTGACCATTGGAGGAATGCTTGAAAGTTGTCCAGTGTCACATGGCTCATGGATGGGAACTATACCGTGGCTGTCACAGGCAAGATCATAGGCATTGAGTTTGGATTTCAGGCTTCTTAACATGGCAGCAACAGACAGCTGTCTGTTGTGTAGTGTAAGGATGGATTTTAAGGCAGCAGTCAGAGGGTACATCACCCACTTGCAACTCAATCCTATTGTGTCTCCTATTGCGTCATGTTGTCATAACCATCTGCTTTTCTTCCTGCCCCACTTCTACAAAGAATCCAGCTGAGAAATACCCCACCCATTTGCCACTCATTCTCCTGGCTGCATCTACTCATCAGTAAGTAAAGAAAGGGGAGTTACATTGCATGTGTTTGGTGTGGCAATTTTACTGCATGAACAGCAAAAATGTTGTAAGCGATAAACATTTTTCCTATAACTTTGTGTTGGGTATTCCTGAGAAAAATTCATGATATTTGAAATTGTGGGTGAAGCTTTTTGCTAGTCACTATGTTCTCTCTTTGCAAAAGACTGGATTAATATAGTGTGAGTATATCCCTGCAGTGAGTGAGGCTGCTTATACAGTCTTATTCACTGTTTGTAACTGTAGAACTTGGCACAGTGAGTTAACTCTGTAACATAAGGTTGTGTGTTTTAATAGGCAGATGACTACAGGATTTAAAATTTTAAAATTTGTTCAGTAATGTTTTGAAATGTTGATGGTAAACATTTGTTTGCCTTGAAGGTCTTCAGATAGCCAGCCTCCTACTGGAGTAAAGTTCTGGCGTTCTGGAAGTTAGTTAGTAATGTTGATTCTTGTGCATAATTGAGTAGATTAGATGCTGATCATTCACTTATCAGTAGGGATTTGAAAAGACTGACATAAATGATTCAATTCTCTTTCATTTTGTGTTGAAACAATCTTATTTTATTTGGTTGCTTTAGGTTTGCAGGTAAAATGTTCGTTGCATTAACTGCACATTTCTTTTTCTGTCAATCAGGACCTCTTCAAGAGGAGCTGTCCCCGATACTGGGGAAGAGGGGACAGTCAGGCAGCACCCCTGAGCCTGGCAGAGCACATGTGAGTTTCACCAGGAGCAAGAAAGTTAGATTTTGTAGCATATAATTCACATCACATTGCTTCCTGACCTCTTTCCACAAATTTAATCAGCCCAGAGGTTTCAGCCATTACAATACATCCTGATTTTGTGTGCTGCCCTGCACACTTCCAACTTACTTAATGAAGTAAACTCCTTTCTGCTCATCCTATTTACTACAACTTCAGTAACATTATGTCCAGCACTCCAGTTGGTTTCCTGACCCCAGAACCTTTGCAACTTCTTCTGCACTGGTAACTGAAATGTTAGCTAAAGTCTAAATTCTCTATGAACAATCCAAAATGTTTATCAAAGAATACTGACATACTGCATCTTCATCTAGAAGAGAATCTCTCCTTAATAACTAAAGGCTGTACATAATATATGGAATCTTAATGACAATCAACTTCATTTTCATTCTATTGATGTAATGGCAGTACGCACAGTGCTCACAGGTCTAAGGGCATGGCACATAACTGAACCAGATTGAGATGGCATGGAATAAACAACTCAAATCAGCAGATACAGTGAAGCACGATAAAGCAGCTATTGTCCCAACTTGCAGAAATGCTTCATTCACCTGCACCAGATTTAATGCACAAGAGAGAGAGAACTCCGAAAGCATATAAAAGTGTAAATCCTTTATTTGAACTTAAAAATAACTTTATGGTAGCCACTGTCATTCATACATAACATACACATTGTGAAATACATAACATTTCCAAAGTAATAGGTTAAATGACAGTTTGTGTTATATATACACAGATTACAACTCATGAGCGAACAAAAAATTTTGTTAGGTGGAACTAGGCCACCACTTAATTTTACAGAAAGATAAACTTTCTTCAAAACCAAAAAGTTTTTTCTCCTACCAAAATTTTATGACAAGCCATAGAATATGCCACCTTATTGAATCGAAATATTAGCAACTGAACTGAACTTACATTCTTTTGTTGGGGTTTTCTCACAATGTTTTCTGGCAGATGGCAAGGAAGTACAGGGATGCTGTGTCTGGGGTTGGTGGCTGGCATAGTAAGGAAGTGGCACCTGGATGTTCTGGCTGCATTGAAGTATATTCCAGGTGATAGTCTGCGACAGGTTAAAGGACGCCGGTTTCCCTTTCTTGCGGCTATTTAACCCAGCATCTCCAGTCTTCCTCCGCTGATTCCAGAGTGATGATTGGCAACTGTTAGTGATCCCTGACTGGCAGATGGTCATATCATAGTGTGACCATCCGTGCCGGAAAAAGGCTCGTGCACATGCTTAGTTGGCGGCTGATTGAATGTTTGGCGGGAACGCCTGTAGTGCTGGCTGGCGGTAGGTGCCGGCAGTAAGTTACAGGCGCCACTTAACTGTGCTGCGGCAGCGAACTGTTGTGTTTGTGTGTCTGTGCACGTCACGACAGTTAGTATTCATTGAACATGCCAATTGCCACTTACAGTTTACAATTATATTTATATGTATTGCAATTACACATCCAAGTACTTTTCTAAAATGACAGAAGAGCCACTCCTCTTGATACATTTGTGGCCGGACAAACTTCCTAAAATCTTCTTAAAATACTTCACTGGTTCTTAAATCAATATCGCACACACTTCATAGACAGGTCTTATTGTCTCTGGGTATCAAGAGTTTCACACACATGTTGCTTAGTAATTCAATAAAACTGACTTCATGTTTTGAAGCTCATGTATCACAGCTTGTGCAGTGTAATGTAAAAGTAACTTTGTAGCTATGTAATAGTCAGATAGGTCTCTGGTACATGAAACAGAATCAAATGATGATTCTTTTGACAATCCGCCAGTTCTTGTACTGACTTCTTTATGCTGACAGGTGTCCCTCCAGCAATGACTCTATGATCAACACAGCTGCTGTCTGTCATAAAAAATTCACTGTATAGTGTCTGCCACAAGGAGTGCAATTCTAAAGGCAAGGGCTCATTCCACATTAACTTACATTGCCATAGTCAACGTCAAATATCTTGCATGTGCTCACAATGGGCCTAATTAATCCAAATGAATAAAAATGTGATGAAGTGACAAACAATACAGAGCAGTTTATGAAGCTGTAGACATCAGGGGCTGGTTTGACACAGTTCACAAGATGCTGGATGCTAGAGTGAACCTAAAGTTTTAACATCCTCATTGTTGTCAAGCAGTAGAGGTAATTGTGTTTCTTGCGCCACTGAGGGGATATTTTCGAGTAGTCACACTGTTGCTGCACCATTTCTATAGAGAGGATCCACCTTTCATAAATATCCTTGTGAGATCTTGCTGGAGCTTGATTGCTGGCCCTACTGAATCACAAGGAAAGATTGTCCACAGTGAAACAATTAGTGATGATGTCTGCTGCTTCAATGTGGTCACCCTCTTTGTGAGCTGGTTGAAACAGACACCATTCTGCAAGAAAGGTTGCACAAGCCGTTTGTCATGTGACTGTCTTCAGTTGGTATTCCTGAAGTGTTGCACATACCACTATTCCACAATATTTGTTGGTAAGCATGATCTTCACCTGCTACCAGAACTTGTCAATATGTCTTCTCTATATATGCTGTGAAGGCAATGCAGTGCATTCAGAAACACAATATTATGGATTACAATTCCTGTTGAATGATTGGTCCTGTCATTAGCAAACTGTTTAGTTACTAATCCATGTTCAATACAATAGAAAAATCACACTACTCTGTCAGTAGTCGATCTGCCTTCGTCAGAGACAGTACTATGCACCATGTAACACAAAATGGCATCTGTAATGACTACTGGTTGCTAAGTCTTTGTACTCCCTCATAAACTCGGCATAGCTCTCTTTAAACTTTGGTTGTCTCACAAGTTTCTATTGAGTCTGAGAGAAGCATTTTGCTGCAGTGTGAAAAGAATTGAGTACTGACACATCTCTTCCCAAAACAGAAGACAAACAATGAACCTGCCTGTGGAATCTATATTTGTGTGTTTTTGCATTGCTGCTCTTCTCATCATTACAACATGATTTAGTTCTTCTGTCTCCAAGAATCTGTTCAAGGAAGTTTGAGCATCAGTGTAAGTTTTTGCAAAGCATAACATGACTGAACACCTTGATGAAATGTGCTCTACCATTTGATACTGCCGTGACATATACTGAATCACAGGACGATCACTTCCTATGGAGACAATCCTTGCCTTCTAATAGCAACTTAGATTTGTCTCCAATGTCCCTAAGTGCTTGGCATTGGAGGGAGACTGCTGTTTGTTCCCAGGTGTGCTGTGCCATTGTGGTACTGTAGTCTTGTGATCTGCAATGATTCACATTTATTTTTGAGGAAAGCACTCTCTCTTCAGATGACCGGGAGCTATTGGGACTGAGACTAGCTTCAGATTTTATCTTACAGACTGGTCAACTTTTTCTTTCAGGGGCTGAAACATAATAATGTCTTGCAGGGATGCATCTAGTTGTAATGCCACCAGTGCATGCACAATTGCCTTGTTAAGCAGTGCATGAAATGCACTTGCACATGCCCTTGTCATTGATGGGAGTGCTAAGTTTCTTCCCATGTGTTGATGCAAGAAACTGAGTGTTATTGTATCTGTTGCAAACCATATTAAAGGCCACATTAAAGTAAGTGCTGGTCACTAGAATATGAGCAGTGGCATTTTGAGCTTCACATTACTTAACTAAGCAAATGATAATGCTTAGCAGTGTCCTGTAATTCCTCATTATTTACCACAAGACTCAAAAATGTCATAAAAATGCCTGAACTGCATTACATCATCATTAAATGGTGGCAGTTAAGTGATGGGCAACTTGAGGGTACTTTTGATGTACTCAAGTCAGATCCACCATCTAACGGAACCTTGTCACATGCATTGGCACAACACACTCACTGCAGTCTTGGGCAACTGAGACCACTCTCATACCATTACATCCTACCCTGGATTTTCATTGTTTAAATGTAGATCTCTAATAAGACCCCGATGGTTCATTGTAATAAGAAGAATTATGTTTCTTTTAGTGAGGATTTCTTCATATTGTGCTCTGCCATAATTAATTATTGTTTTTGAGACAGCTGACACCTGTGAACAGCTCATTAGCAGGTTCATATGGGTAGATCCACAATATAAATCCTGGAACCAGAACATATCTTTTGGCAGATTGTTTAGCTTTTGCTAAATGAATAATTTTTAAATAACATTCAAAACGATAAATTACTAGCTTGCAGGACATGGCTGACAATATTTATTTCACTGATACTGCCAAAAAGTTGGCACAAGTTGCAAATTAAATAAAGGATTTATTGGTAAACACTAAAATATATTTAGTGTGGACAAGGTGGATTGCCACTTGACCCTTTTTCAGAGACAAAAAGAGTTCAGATTATTGCTGGTGATCATGGTGAGAATGTAACAATAGTTGAATGTGGAGATGCTGTAATTGCAAGTATCCCACCTATAATTCTGTTCAGAGGAATGCTGTGTAAAGATGAAAAGCATTAAAAGTTCTGTGATGACACCTGTTTTAAAATAACAGAAAAAGCTCAATGACAGCCAGTATCCTTGCAAAACCTTCCTACTTCTTAATGGAGCTAAATCACATCAGGAAGCCTAGTATTGTTGCTGCTGCTTAAGAAAACAAAATATTCTATTGTGTATAAAGGAATTAAATGTAAATGTATGCCAATTGATAAATGTGTTTTCAAAACATGTGATTATTCTGGGACGTTGCTGACCTAATTCCTGGACATCTGGAAAAGTTAAGAGTTATAGATGTGATATTTGTAAGTGCCTGGCTGAGAGAAATGACACAAATGAGCCTGACTGCTGTTTTGAAGAAACAGAAATCTTTCCTTCCAATCTCGTAAGTGATTCACAAGTCTAGATTTGCACCTTCAGTTTTTACTGAGCATTCTATTGAAACAAATTTCAGCCATGATGCATCAAACTTACCATGTGATGATTCAGCAGTTGACAGTTCTCCCTAAGCTATTGATCTAATGTAGGGGGTACTCAATAGAATCACGCAGGGAATACTACCAAAGTAGTAGTAGTAGTAGTAGTAGTAGTAGTAGTATGGTATTCTGCCTTACAGCAGCTCTTATCGTGGATTAAGCCTCTTCCACTTTTGTCTGTCTATAGCCAGTCTTTTCATTTCTGAATATTTGCCTCCTTTCATATTGTCCAACATTTGATATCTTCTTTTTCCTTTTCCCCTTGTTCCCTCCACTATTCCTTCTATTCCTTCCTTCAATAAACAGTCCCTCCTTAAACAATGTCCAATCCAGTTTTCTCTTTCAGCTGACTTTGAGCATGTTCCTTTCTTCTCCAACTCACCTTAATACTTCTTCATTCCTTACTCGGTCTTCCCAGTTCACTTTTTCCTTTCTTCTCCATATCCAGATCTATAGTGCCTCCAATCTTCTTTCATCTTCCTTCCTCAATGTCCAGGTCTTTGCACCATATAGTGCAATGCTCCAGATGTGACATTTGGCAAGTCTTTTCCTCAGATTTTTGATGAGTGGTCCATAAAGTAATTTGTTTCCTCTTGAATCCTTCTTTTGCCATTGCAATTCTTTTCCTAATTTCTGTTGAGCAATACATATCATCCATTATTACAGTTTCCAAGTAATTGAAGTTATTCACTTGCTCTATTTCCTCTCCCCCTATTTTCATACAGAGTTTTGTCCCCTTTTCTCCAATTACCATGCTTCTTGTTTTCTTCTTGTTAATTTTCATTTGATGTTCTTCTAATTTTGTGTTTAGATTATATAACATTTGTTCCATCTCTCTTGTACTCTCTGCCATCACAACCATGTTATCTGCAAATCTTATACACTCCACTCTCTCACCCCCTATATAAACTCCTCCCCTTCCATCAAAACTTTTATTAATAATTTCCTTGAGGTATATACTGAACAGTGTTTGTGATAAGCAACCACCTAGTCTGACACCTCTTCAGAGTTCGATTTCTTCATTCATCACACCTCCTACTTTTACTCTACTCTCTGGTTCAAATATAGATTTTAATTAGCCATCTATCCATTCAGTCAGCTCCATGTTTCCTTAAGATTTCCATCAGTTTGTCCCATCTGACAGTGTCAATAGGCTTCTCAAGATCAATGAATGCAATATACACCTTCCTTTTCCTCTCCATGTACGTTTTCCCTATCACCTTTAGTAGCCCAATGGCACCTGTAGTCCCCACTCCTCACCTGAAACCAAATTTTTCATCTCCTAGTATGCAATTCAACTGTCCACATAGCTTTGTGCTGAGCATCCTCAGCAAGACTTCCGCTGCATGTGTATCAGGCACACTGTTCTATGTTTCTCACACTTTTTGCTGTTCTTTTTCTTTTCTACTGGTATTAAGATTCTTTCTGTAAAGTCCATTGGCTATTTTCCTGTCATGAATATTTGATTACACAATTCAATCAACTCCGTTTTCCCTTCTTTCTCCAATGACTTTATAGACTCTTAAATCTCACTAGTTAGTGTTGCATTTCCTTTGTCATCATCTGCAACTTCATCTTCTTCTTCTATCCCAATGTCTTCTTCACTTGGTCGGCTGTTTACAGCATATAGCCATTTTATATATTCTCCCATCTTATCATAATTTCTTGGGGTTCACTCACCATTTTACCATCTGCTGCCTCTACTTCCTTCAGTCTATTGTCGTTTCTCTTTTCACCTGAATGTCAAATCCATTGCTTCTTTGTACATGAAATCATATTTTCCTTCTTTCTCTAATTTCACTGTCTTGTCTCACTCTCCTGTCAGCCATTTGTCCTTTGCTTCTTCTGTCTCCCTTCTTAATTCATTATTTAAACTTATGTAGTTATGCTTCCCTTCTTCTGTGTCTACAGTTTTCCATTTCCTGCAATCACCGATCTTGGTTATCATAACTGGTGTTACTCGTTCTTTTTTTTTATTATTTACCTCTCCTTGACTCAGTGTTTCCTTAGCTGCATTTTTGATCCTATTTTTAAAATGATCCTGCCTTCCTTCTGTGCATTCCATTTCCTGACTTTTCATTATGATTTCACAATATGCATTCTCCAATTTTTCACAATTTCATTTGTCTTTGTTTCTCAAAGTTAATGTGCTCTCTCTTCTGTCCTTCCCAGGTTCCTTTCAATTAAACTAGAACATCAGCTATTACTAATATATGATCTGAATAAGTATCTGTCCCTGGATAGCTTTTGAGACTCTTTAGGCAATTTTGGTGTCTTTGTTGTATCATTATGTAATCAATTTGATATCTTTTGTTGTCAAATCGAGGTATCCAAGTACACTGTCATCTTTTGTGGTTACCAAATAGAGTATTTCCAACTACCATGAAATTTTCATTGCAGTATTCCAAAAGCATTTGCGTTTTCTCATTTCTTTCACCCAGTCCATATTTTCCCAGAGCTTCTCCTTCTGGTCCTTCACCAACTACCACATTCCAATCACCCATTATAACAATACATGCATTTCTTTTCTCTCTCTGCTAAGTTTTCTATCATCTCACAACATTCTTATACCTCTTCGTCTGAATGATTACTTGTTGGCATATAGACCTGGATGATAAGTAAGTCTTTCTTTTTCTCTCTGTCTCATCATCAATATTCTTCCACCAACATATTTAACCTTGATTACCTTGTCCTCCACCTGTCAAAATTTCAACCTTATTCATTCCATTTTTATCTTCACCTGAATAGTACAATCAGAAGTCATCACTTTCTGGTTTTCCACAACCACCCAACTCACCTCACACATACAGAGTATACCCAATTCGTTTCTTGTCACTTCATGTTTGGCGTTTTCTAATTTCCCTTCCTGGAGAAGGGTTAAAACATTCCAACTACCAATCCTCAATAAGTCTTCCTTCTTCTCCTTCGTTCCTTTTCCATTTTCCCAAATCTCGGGACTCCTCATTGTATTCGCCCCCTAGAGAACTGATTGAGGGGAAGCTTTACCTCTGGAATATTTTACAAAGAGATCAAGCCCATGAACATCTAGGGAAGTAATTCCAGTAGTGGTTTCCCATTTCCTTCCACTGTCCTCCATATCCTGTCAGCTTGCTGACCCAGTTCACCACTGGGGTTGGTTACCCAACCATCCACTGGGTTGCTCAGCTTAACAGGAGCATGATGTGTAGGTAGGATTGTGGAGAATTAAGATGAGAGAGGCTAAGAGAACTCTCTTGTTGCGTTCTTGTATTTGAATCTCACCCCCATTTTTAGCCAGAGTCACAAGGTTGTAGCAGTGATTGGCCCAAGTAATCTCTCAGGCCTACCAAAGGATGACAGATAACTTCACTTCTCCTGATAATGAGGATGACCTATAAAGTAAAGTTGCACATTGCGTTATCAACTTAACCTGGAACTTTAATTTTTCTGCTTGCATAATTATTTTCCTCTGTAAATTCTAACTGAAATTAGTATTCTTTAAGTAAGGGCCATGTGATGAATAACTCTGTTATTTATACCGGAACAACTATGAAGTTCATAATTCACCTTCTCTACCCATCAAAGAGAGAGAGAAATTGACTGGCTAGTACCGTAGGAGGATTGCCATGAATTTCTAAATTAAAGAGTCAGAATGTACTGGCCTCCAAGTTCATTGCTGTATAATGTCGAGAGTTACAGAAGGGATAGATTGCTGCTCATTGTAAATGTGACACATGACCTACTATAGGAAAGTGGAACACCCTGCACAACATGGAGATAAACATAACATGCCCAATTTCAATGGCTGCTTCACAACCCAGGCAATCTGTGTTGTCGCATACACCACCAGCTTTTCTGAACTCTGGAGACTGGAGTTACCCTTAAAACACATACTCTGCTCCTGAAACCATCCCTGCCTCAACCTACAGTAACCTACTGCCTCCCTTCTTCTGCCAAAATGTTCCCTCCCACCCTCACCCCACTGTTCTATCATCTCCCAATTCACATCCCCACTGTGCACGGCTCTCTGCAAGTGCACCTTCCATTCCCTTCTCCTTTTGTGTGCTCCTTTCCTTTCTGCTCAGTTTTTTCCCTTCCTTTCCTCCCTCCCTCCCCCCTCCCACCCTCCCTCCCTCCAATCCTACCTCCCTCCCTCCAATCCTTCCTCCCTCCCTCCCTCCCACCCAAACTCCCTCACGATTCTAAACCAGATAGCCTCATCTGCCACCTCTAGTCCCTGCACACTCAACTAAGTTGCACTGTTTCCTCCTCTTCAACCTGTGTGGGATGTCCCTCTACCTGCTCTGCTCCACTATGGATTGTTAGTTCTGTTTAATGTATTGGTCTGGCCTGAGCAGCTAGAGATATGGTGGTGGTGGTGGTGGTGGTGGTGGTGGTGGTGGTGTAGCTTCTTTTTCAGTAGTTGTAGTGGCAACTGCCTGTAACACAAGTTTGTTCTTGTAACATCTGTGAATATGGACTTGATGTGCTGGTACCATGAACAGCTGAAATCGTGGACAAACTACAGCCATTCTTTTCTTGTTGCTGTGTAGCTGTTCTGTGTGACTTAACCCATCAAACCCAATTTATTTTTAGTCATTATATATTCTGTATTTTTGGGAAACTGTGTCCTCGCAAAAAGGTACCAGTAACACTTTCTATCATGATGACCTCGTTGTTGGGCACCCATGAGATTCGCACACACGAAGGGACAAGAGTAAGTGTTCAAACTCAAAGGAGTGTTTCCAGAGTCACTCGGCAGCAGTTCCGGAGATGTGGAGTGTCACATTTACCTGCTGGAATTGCTGAAATCTGTTGGAATGCACAATGGACATGAATGGATGCAAGTGATCAGCCAGGATTCTTATGTACATGTCACCTGTCTAACACATCTAGACATATTAGAGGTGTCCATCCCTGGTATTTGAGTGGTCAGTTCGACAGAATATCATACTTAACGGCCCAAGTTCGATTCCTGGCTGCGTCGGGGATTTTCTTTGCTCAGGGACTGGATGTTGGGTTGTCCTTACATTCATAATTTCATCCCCATCAGCACACAAGTCACCAAAGTGGTGTCAACTCGCAAGACTTGCACCAGGCTAACTGTCTACTTGATGGGAGGCACTAGCTACGTGGCATTTCCATATCAGGGGTTCAATATCACTCAAATTGCACATGCCCCACACCATTACAGAGCTTCCACCTCCTGTCTTGTGGGGTCTATGGATTCGTGAGATTGTCTCCATACCCATACACTTTCATCCACTTGATACAGCTTGAGATGACTCATCCAACAAGGCAACAAGTTTCCAGTCAAGTCCAAGACCAAGGTTTGAAGTGCAATTACTGATGTAGACATACGATGGGTTTTCACTTTAATATAACTTGTTGAACACAAACCAAACATCATGGTAAAGAATAGAAACATTAAAACCAATAATTCACAGTATCATTCAGTTGCTGGCCTAATTAAGCAAAATGATGCAACAAAATACTTGATTATATTCCAACAGGTCTCATCTGTCACAAGTGCCAAACTATTAGTTTACTTTCTATTACCATGCTTGTGTATGATCCAGTGCAGTATAGACATTGTGAAGTGCAGATCCACAGACAATTTTATGGCAAAAAATGTCCAATTTCTTCACAGGATTTACATTATAATTCAGGTCACACATGGTTTGTACTGAACGAGGGTTCTAGCATACTGTATATCATGTGGATGCATGTGGAATTATTTACAAGCAAATTAACAACAGACTAATTGCTCCAAAAAGAAACAAGGAGAAAGGGAAGATCAGGAAGGTGATGGTGAGGTGAGCAGTCTTGCGATGGACCATCATAGCAACAATAGTTTGGAGCACAGAGGAGTGAAGATGTCATGGGAGGGCTTTGAACACCTGCAAGGCCCTAATTACTAGTGACAAACATAACAAACATAGATGAACAAATACACCATTGGCTGTCATCACTCATGACTTGCCTACAAATCAAACTGCTGATGTCTGCTTCACTGCGATATCCTTTTGGTGCTGATGGTGAATGGATGATTGTAACTGAGGTATTGTCAAAGGTGGTTGACTTACATACAACAAATAGCATATTGATCAAGTTTTGATTTTGCTCGCATCATGCTAATAATGTTGAAACCAATTAAAGAAATTTTCTTGCCCAAATGGCCTGATCTCTAGTGTAAGCTGTTAAGGATTCGGCAAACATCTGAAGTATGCAGATGAATTGATTTTTGATCAGTGCAGGTCATGTATCTGGCACATTAATGAATTTCTAGGTATCCTCCATTCACACAAATACTATTATTTGGTGGGGACAGGTAATGTTAAAGCTATACAAATTCATCTCAAGGTCCCCCTGCAGGTACGGGGGTTAGAATAGGCCCACAGTATTCCTGCCTGTCATAAGAGGTGACTAAAAGGAGTCTCAAATGCTTCAACCTATATGTGATGGTCCCCTCTCGGGTTTGACCTCCATACTTCCAATTCTTCTGAAGAGCGAACCAATTGGGGAAGGGCACCTTACATGGTACATTGTGCCCATTGTGCATAGAAACCGCTAGCCAGCCTTCTCATCGCCGCACTGCCATTCTGTTAGTTCCCCATCTCTTGGGTGAGGTTACATTCCTAGGTGCAATTTCCACCATGCACTGTGCATTGTTGCATTTTGCGGAACTGATGACCAAGGACTTCCTTGCACCTAATATCCAGCATAGTAGCCAGTCAATTGTGGTGGAGCTGCCATGTACCCTGTTGGTTGTAGCCCCCTTACAACACAGGGATTACTCTGCTGATGCCTGCGCCAACTCCTCACATATGCCAAGGTGTAGAGGCCTATCTCCATGGGGTATCGGGACTCCCGGCAATGGCCATCCTGCCAGGTGGCCCTTGTAGAGGCTGGGTGGTGCCCGTGGGGAGGGCCCTTGGTTGGAGTGGGTGGCATCAGTGCAGATGACCCACAATGAAGCGTGGTACATCATCTCTTGCTGGTGGCCATCTACCAGCAGTATCTAAGCATTTGTGGGCTCAGTTCAATGCTCAGAAATACAATCCCAAATCATTCCCCTCCCTGGCCACACTGTGGGAGGAGTGTCTCAGGATGGCAGTGACACTTATTTGCTCTGGTTCCTAGTTTGTAAAGAGCTGACGTCTTTCATGTCAAAAAAGTCTAAATTCTTCATAGAGCATTTAGAGGACATGTTTGGGGAGGTGGAGGGCTTGTCCAAAATGCGCTCTTGGTCAGTATTGACAAAAACAGCATTCTATGCCCAGTCCTGGAGATTACTTGCTTGTGACAAGTTGGGGGATGTTTCAGTTACCATAAAACACCATAAGAGTTTAAATATGGTCCAGGATATTATTTTCCGTAGGGACCACCTTTTTAGTCTAATGACTAGCTGCATGCCAGTTAAGAACATCAAGGTGTTCATTTCATCTGGCACATACTTTGGGGTCTGAAGGATAATCAGATTGCTACTGGTGCCTTCATCTTAGCCTTCAAGGGTGATACATGACTGGAGAAGGTCAAGGTGATAGTCTACCACTGTGACATCAAGCCCTATATCCCTCCCCTGACAAAGTGCTTTACGTGCTGCAATGTTGGCCATATGTCTTCCTGCTGTACTTCCAGCCTCACATGTCGAGATTGTGGATACCCATCATATCCCAATACTCCATGTGCCCCACCTCCCATCTGTGTCAACTGCAGAGAGCCTGATTCACCTTGCTCGCCTAACTGCCGGATCTTACAGAAGGAGCAGGAAATCATGGACATAAGACACTGGACCAACTGACTTATACTGGGGCTAAGAGGAAATATGAATGACTCCATCCTGTGTGAATGACATCCTCATATGCCACCACAACCACCACCATGATGGCCCTATCAGCTCAGAGAATTTCAGTCGGCTCACAAAGTCGATCAAGTCCAAACACCCCCTTGACCATGGGGGCACTACCCACCCTGCTGCTCCTGCTCCACCTACTTTGG
Source organism: Schistocerca serialis cubense (assembly GCF_023864345.2). Taxonomy (NCBI): domain Eukaryota; kingdom Metazoa; phylum Arthropoda; class Insecta; order Orthoptera; family Acrididae; genus Schistocerca; species Schistocerca serialis. The sequence goes on from NC_064642.1 coordinate 809,078,019, forward strand.
GAGCAACCATCCCCTCCCCACACACCTATTGGGTATTGGGGATGTCTGTCCCCACTTCTAAGCTAGAGAAATGTCCAACTTGTTCAGCTGCTCTCTCTTGCAAGGGGTCCCTTGGGTCCCTCCCTTCGCAGGTTTCCACAAGTGGGAAAGATGACGCCCGGCAATGGCATAAGTGCCCACAAGCAGCTAGTTGTAGGGCTTTGTGATCCTACTCCATGCCAGAGACTGAATTGGTGAAGCCCTCCCAGCCAGTGAAACCCAAGGGGCAGAGAGAAAAATCCAAGAAGAAGACCTCTAAGATGAAGGAACTTGTGATGGCATCTAGCCCACCATAACCTACAAGCTCTGCATCTGAGGGCGAGGTAGAGAGACCGGCGTACGCTGCAGACCAAGATCTGGCCTGACTCTGACACAATGGATGTCACTCACACAGGTGCTCAATCGGTGGCAGCAGGTGACCGAGTGGCGTAATCTGCCTCTTCGGTCCCTTCACACCCTTCTCAGCCAGGGGCAATGTCAGCCTCCATTGGAACTGCAGTGGTTTTTTCCGCCATCTTGCTGAGCTCAGTCAACTTCTCAGCTTTGACCCTTTCCTCTACATTGTTCTTCAGGAATCTTGATTTCTGGTGACGCGTACCCCTGCCCTCCATAGCTACAGGGATTATTATAGGAACAGGGTAGCTTATGGGAGGGAACCTGGTGGTGTCTGCATCTATTTCCATCACTCCCTTTACAGTGAGTCTGTCCCTCTACAAATGCCTTTAGAGGTCGTCACTGTTTGGGTGTGGATGCCTCTGGCTGTTACTATCTGCAGTCCCTCTCTTCCACCAGATGGTGATGACCTGCAGCATGTCCTGGCTGCGCTGATAGTCCAATTGCTGCCATCTTTCTGTTACTCGGCGACTTCAATGCCCATAAACCTCTGTGGGGTGGATCAGTGGCAACAGGCTGAGGCACCATCGTTGAGCAAGTATTGGTACAGCTCGACCTTTCTATTTTAAATAGTGGTACCTTCACACATTTCAGTGTGGCACATGGCACATAGTCAGCAAACGACCTTACCAGCTGCAGCCCTAGCCTATTGCCATCTGTCCCATGGAGTGCGCTTGACAACTTGTGTAGTAGTGACCACTTTCCAATATTTCTGTCACAGCCACAGCATCACTCTTCTGGGCGCCCCTGCAGATGGACTATGAATAAGGCTGACCGGGACCTGTTCACCTCCATTGCCACTATTGAGACTCATTCCAATGATGCCATTGACGCCGTGGTTCACTCGGTCACCACCGGCATCATTACTGCCACAGAATGTGGCATTATGTGTTCTTCTGGGGCCCCTTGGTGGAGGACTGTGCCTTGGTGGTCGCCTGAGATGGCTGAGGGGATTAAAGATCTCAGGCGGGCACTCCAGCATCACAAGTGGCATCCCTCATTGGAACACCTCATCGCCTTTAAACGGCTTTGTGTGCAAGCTCACTGCCTGATTCGCCGATGCAAGCAGGAGTCCTGGGAAAGGTATGTTTCCACCATTGGCCTCCGTACCTCTCCATTGTGGCTTTGGGCCAAGATTAGGAGACTCTGTGGCTATCATACCCTCGTCAGTGTACCTGCACTTCCACTGATTGGAACAGTCTGCACGGACTCGGACACAATTGCAAACCATTTAGCAGGGCATTTTGCTCAGAGTTCCACTTCTGTGAATTACCCACTGTCCTTTTACTCCCTGAAGGAGTCGTTGGAACGTCGGAGCCTTTCATTTCACACACACCACCCTGAATCGTACAATGCTCCGTTAAGTGAAAGGAAATTCCAAAGTGCCTTAGCCACTTGCCCTGATATGGCTCCCGGGCCAAATGGCATCCACTGTCAGATGCTCAAACACCTCTCAGTGGACTGCCAGCGATTCCTCCTAGACCTTTTCAATCATATCTGCATTGAGGGTTAGTTCCTGTCACAATGGTGAGAAAGCATTGTAATCCCCGTGTTGAAACCTGGCAAGATCCCACTGGAGTTGGACAGCTACCCCTCCGTAAGGGCCGCTCTGCCACCAATAATCTCGTATGACTGTTGTCTGCAATCTGTACAACCTTTGCCCACCATCAGCATCTGGTCGCCATCTCTTTTGACATGTGGAAGGCATATGATATGACATTGCAACATCACATCCTCTCTACGCTTCATGGTTACGATCTTTGGGGTCCCCTCCCAATTTTAATACAAAATTTTCAGTCGCTTGGTTCCTTCCGTGTGCAAGTTGTGGCCTCCTATAGTTCCTCCTGAGTTCAGGAGAATGGGGTCCCACAAGGATCTGTATTAAGAGGCTGCCTCTTTTTGATAGCAATTAATGGGCTTGCTGTGACGGTGAAATGCCTGTCTCATCTTCCTTGTAGGCTGACGACTTCTGCCTGTACTATAGCTCCACTGGCATTGCAGCTGCTGAACAGCAACTGCAGGGTGCTACCCAAAATGTGCAGTCTTGGGCTGTAGCACATGTCTTCCAGTTTATGGCTGCCAAGACCTGCGTTATGCATTTGTCAGTGACACGCTGTTCAACGTGAGCCATGGCATTATCTTGACACCAAACCTCTTGTGTTGTGGAGACGCATCGGTTTTCGATACCTGGTTGACTTGGCTGCCTCATATTTGGCAGCTTAAACAAATGTGCTGTTGGCATCCTAATGCTCTTCATTGCTTGAGTCACACCAACTGAGGTGCCGATCGGTCTACCCTTCTACGGCTGTACCAGGCATTAATTCAGTCCTGCCTAGATTATGGAAGCCTGGCTTATGGTTTGGTAACACCTTGCGCATAGTGGTTGCTGGGCCCAATATTTCACAGCGGGGTCTGACTCACCACTGGTGCTTCCCTGACAAGCCCTGTCAACAGTGTACTTGTGGAGGCAGTTGTCCCTCCATTGTGGTTCTGACGCCAACAATTACTGGCCGCTTATGCTACACATATCTGTAGCTTGCCCGGGCATCCCACTTATCATCTTCTGTTCCCTCATTCAATCGTCCACCTTCCGGAATGGTAGCACAGGTCAGGATGTACGCTCACAGTTTCCGTCAGAGCTCTTCTCTCTGGGCTTGAGGTTTTCCGTCTTCCATTCTTTTCTGGGCCCCTCAGTGTATACCCCCAGTATGTGTGTGCCACCCATGGTGTTTGCTCGATTTGGCACTGGGCCTGAAGGACTCAGTCCTTCCTGAGGCCCTCTGTTGCAGCTTTCTCTCAATTCTTGTCACAGTTCAAGGCTGTGACATTGTCTATACTGATGGTTCAGTGGTTGCTTATCATATCGGTCATGCTCTTATTCTACAGGAACATTGTGAACAACACTCACTGGCAGCTGGCTGCAGTGTTTTCACTGCCAAGATGGTCACCATCTCTCACGCTCTAGAGTATTTATGCTTCTGCTCAGGTGAGTACTGCATTATCTGTAGTGACTCCCTGAGCGGTACGAGGTATCGACCAGTGTTTCCCTCACTCTCGTCTGGTGATGGCTATCCAGGGGTCCCTCCATACTCTTGCCAGTAGTGGCTGCTCTGTGGTCTTTGTGTGGACCCAGGGTCCTGTATGCATGCTGGGAAATTAATGTGTTGACACAGTGACCAAACAGGCTGTCAGTGCACCAGCCATGAAGATTGGCCTTTTGGAGTGTGACCTCTGGTCAGTTTTGCGGCAGAAGGTACTTCGCACCTGGGGTGAAGAATGGCGCGCCCTTCCTTCACCCAACAAACTTCGGGCCATCAAGGAGGCTACCGGTGCGTGGCACTCCTCCTTGTGGGTCTCTCACATGGACTTTGTTGACCTCTGCTGGCGGAGCATTGGTCTCACCTGGATAACGCATAGCTATTTATTGCAGCATGAGGACCCACCTTTGTCGCTGTGGGTCACCTTTGACTGTGGTCCTCATCTTGTTGGACTGCTCGCTTTTAACGCTGCTCAGGCAGATGTTTGCACTTCCTGATACACTTCCTAAACTTTTATCAGATGATGTTGCGATGGCAGATTTAGTTTTGAGTTTAATTGATGCAGGAGGTTTTTATCGCTTAATCTAAGTGTGTGTCATTTTTTTTTTTGTGTAGAGTCTGGCATTTGGTCTACGATTTTAGACTGGGTTTATAGTGGGTTTCGTGGTGGTTGCCCTTTCCTTTTCCTTTTTTTTTTGTTTTTTTGTTTTATTTGTTTTTATGGTCGGCCAACCACTGTCACACTCCATGTGATTCTAATTCCTTTTGTCAGGTATCTGTCTGTGTCTTTCTTGTCCTGTTTGTTGTCTCTTGTCATCTCCATTCTTTGTTTTATTCCTTGTGGTGGTTTCAAGTTCATGGAAAAAGGGACATATGGCCCTAGTAGTCTGGTCCCTTCAATCCCACAAACCAACCAATCATCTCAAGGATGACAATAGGAATGGAAATTGCTGGAGTATTGGGAACTGTAGATTAATATCAACTTGTTTGATGGATGAATCTTTGGAATGTCAGACTCGTGTCCCAATAAATGGATGGTATTAAGGACAAGCCATCAGCAACTAACATACATTACATGGGTTACATTACATGTGTATCTGCTGTAGCTGCTTCCGTTCTTCCTTTTGCTTTAGAATTCAAAATTGGACACATGTATATTAAAATGGTTCATCTTTGGATCAAATTCAAACTAGCTGCCTATGTCTTCTCAACTTAGTTCCATTTGCAACAAGTCAACCAGACAAACTTTTTCCCTTTATCTATATATCTTCTGAAGCATCAGACGCTGACACATCTGCTATAGTCACTGGCTTTCAGAGACTCATCACTACGGTTATCAAGTAATTGTTCGAGGTAAGATAAGTTTCTTAAGAACTGGTTCATAAATTTTTATTTAGGGACAGAGATACGAATAGATGTGCAAAAACTCAAGGAAGCATCACCTCTGTCAGAGGTGGGATCAAGACCTACAACCCCTGGGAAAGCATCTATCTTGCCCTACACAGCCTCCACAGGCAGGCACCACAGCGGTTATGCCCAGACTGTGATCAGCCTGTCACCACAGTCACACCTTTTCATGGCACCATATTTACTTCTTCCCCAGGCATCAGCATGAAAGTGACAAGAAGAAATAACATTGCGAGCAAGTAGTTGCAATGACTCACTGGTAGCATTCAGTTGGAGACAGTTGACAATCTGATTCAAGAATACAAGTTTTTGGTTTCAGATGCATGTGGGAGATATTGCACGCCACTGACTACTGTAGAGATATTGGAAGAATTATGTTGAAACAGGCACTACCAGCAGAATTCCTTGCTCGAGCAGGAAGAGACTGAGTGCAAAGCAGGGCCATATGGAGCTTGTGTGTAAGAGCTGTCCTCTCGTTTCCTAAATATGAAGCAGTTGAAGTGAGTGACCAACTTCAGTTCGAATGACACAGTTAACTGAAGGCTGAGGAAAGCTGTACTGCTTGCCCAAAGATAAACTGTAAAACAGGAACGCAGTGAGGAAAATGTGCTACATTGGCTGGCAGTTGCAGAGTTCTGTCTGAATGCAGCATGGGAAGATGTATTTTTCACACATAAGGTATCTAATGATTTTTCATCTTCTGCTGCTTACTTTTCTGTCTGAGGGCCAGTGGAAAATCCATTGGTGACGGGAAAACATCAAACATGAGATGAGAAAATTTGAGCTAGTTCTAGTTCACTTCATTCTTGTAACTGAAATAAACTACTTCCAGTTACGTTTTGATTATTACATTCTGGTTTCTTAATCTGTGCCGACATACATGAATAGGTATAAATCAAGAGAGCATTGTTTTAAAGCTATTTTTTGTTATTTTTGATTTGCCCGCCTTCCACTCTATTGCTATCCTCTGGACTTGCCCAAAAATAATCAAAACATTCCTTCTAACTTTATCTCCCTGTCTCTCTCTCTCTCTCTCTCTCTCTCTCTCTCTCTCTCTCTCTCTCTCTCTCTCTCTCTCTCTCTCTCAGGAACCAGGTTATGAGAATGGCTTGTAGTTTCTAAATAGTGTTCAAATATTGAAACTGGCCTGTGTGCTGTAGTTAATTGATGGAGTGTGCTCTTCTTCCTATAGTGGTCATAGGATAATAAAGAATGTCATATTTGTTTGCATTGGACAAATTTTTTCTGAAGGGTGGACTACAGCATTGAAATTGTTCTTCCTGTAAATGGAGAACAAATGGAACTATTGACACTGCATCATGTAATTTCCATTGTGCTTGCTCCATAGCCTGATAAAGCACAGCATTGTTAAGAGGCCATCTGATCTCAACAATTGATCATTTTGCCTAGTTAGTGCTACATAACAATAGCAAGAGCACGCACTAACCATGCACCTTTCAATAGGAGCAAATGATATGAGGAGTGGGGAGTAACCATAATGCCACTTGTCTCTGACACTTCATACCCTCATCTCTCCACAAACATTGATAAATTGATTATCATATATGTAAATCTGGCAGGAGGCATAGTATGATCACATCACAGCACACACAGATGGCTCCCACAAGGAAGGAGCACACCATTGGAGATGCTAGTAACCATGGGACATACTTCTGCAAGGGTTTCATCATCTTCATCTACTATGTCTGCCCACAAGTGAACATTAAATGAGTTACAGGCACAGACAATTCTTCCATCAGTGCCACAGTTCTTTGTTGTTTCTCATTTGGACGAAGGTCAACCCTTTCATAATTCAGAAAGGTGTCGACATGATTGCAGTTCCTGTAAAGTCTTGTTCCCAATGACGAAATGGCACCTTGTTGTTAGAAGCAGTCAGTGCCATCCAGGCACAAAAATTGCTGTGTACTTCACTGCTACACACCTTCCCTGTCTGGGTGGAAGTGCAATGCACTTTAAATTCATCATGCAGTGTGGTTTATAAACACTCACTCAATGGATTGTCCAATGAGGAAGTACGACCTTGTCAGACTGGTAGTTTGTAACAACTGTACATAGTCATGAAAAGCGTTGACAAGGACTTGGTACCAACCTGTACTATCTTCTTGATATTTGACAGAGTTCAACTTCAATCAAACATTAAAGTGGGCTACAAGATAATTTCATTTCACCATTACATCCCAAACCTAGGCATTGCTAACAGTGTCAGTGGTTTAATCATACCAGCTAGCTGTGTTCAAATCCGGGCAAATGCTTTTCATGAGGCAAGGGTGCCCATGCTGCTTCCTCTCGAGATTGCCCCATTTTCAAAGATGAACATCTTATTCAGGAAATCAGTGGGAAGGAAAAGGTGTTGACACTTGCTGCTAGTAAGTTATTCACAAGTCAAAAGCCCACTGTGCCTCCCACAGGTAAATATAGCACTGTCCTTGCATCTCCTCAGCCTACTAAGGAGGCAGCCCCGCAGACTTGTGATCTCACCTTTGATGCCACAGTCATCAGATCACCCAGCGCAAATATCGTCCGTTCAACCTCCCCATTATCACCTGCTCACTCTAGTGACATTCGATGACCGTCACTTTCATAGCGTCGACGATCAGGTCACTCATATTAAAGAAGTTATTCTTACAGCCATGGCATGTTCAATACCTCAGACCTCAGACGTCTGATTTATTTGCCCCCCCCCCCCCCCCCTGGCAATTCCTTGGTTGAATGAGGCGTGAGTGGCAACATGCTCTTTGGGTTTTCCACCACCATCCTACTTTGGCCAACTGTATCCACTATAAGCAATTATGTGTGTGATTCTGTCGCATCATCCGCAATAGCAAGAAGGCAAGCTAGGACTTCTTTACTAGCTCTTTTGACACCATCACTCCCTCCTCTGAAGTTTGGAGTCAAATTCGACAGTTATCTGGTGCACCTAGTTTCTCCCTGATCTCTGGGCTCACTGTCATGCATGGTACCTTAGTGGACCCAGTCGCTATTTCTAACTCATTGGGTCAACACTTTGCTGAGATTTCAAGCTCTTCAAATTACCTGCCAGCCTTTCCCCTGAAGAAATGTACAGCAGAAGTTCGACCCCTTGCTGTCTCCTCTCAAAATGGCGAAAGCTAGAATACTGTTTTCTCCATGCGGGAACTCCAGCACGCACTCTCTTCCTCTCTCTCTTCCACCCTGGGACCAAATGGTATCGACATCCAAATGTTGCTGCATTTACCATACCACAGTCTGTGCTACCTCCTTTGCCTTTATAATCGAATTTGGACCGAGAGTACTTTTCCCAGAAGATGGCAGGAAGCTATTGTCGTTATTGTTCTGAAACCTGGAAAGGACAAACATCTCCCCTCTAGCTATCCCCCATTCCTCTCACGAGTAGTGTAAATAAGGTTTCAGAGCATATGGTGGATTGCCGTTCAGCCTGGTGGCTGTAGCCCTGAAGTCTTTTAACACCTGCCCAGTGCAGTTTCAAAAAGCATCGTTATGCAGTTGACCACCTCGTTGCTCTCTCCACTTCATCATGAAAAATTTTCTCAGGAAAATCCAAACAGTAGCCTCCACTCTTCGAGCATCGAAACTGGCTTCCGCTTTACTCCCAGTATGACCGTTTGTCAATTTCTGCCGTTGTACAGAGGTTCTCCGGCCTTCCCTACATCTACGTCTTGTCAACAATCCATTTGCGGAGTTCGCTAATTCTTGAGTCTTACGTTTGACAGGAAACTGAGCTGGGCCTCCCACATATCCTATCTTACGGCTCGCAGTCTGTGATCTCTCAACATCCACTGTGTCCTGAATGGTACCTCCTGGGGAGTGGACTGAGTGGTCCTTCTCTGCCCCTATCGCACCTTATTACACTCTAGTACACTTGAAATTGGTCTGTGGAAGCATAGTTTACACCTCTGCTTGGACGTCTATTCTTCGGCGTCTCTACTCTGTCCACCACTGTGGATTGCGTTTAGCATCTGGAGCTTTTTACTCCAGCCCTGTGGAAAGCATTTATGCTGAGACTGCTGAACCTCTGTTGTCCACTCGGTGAGCTGTCCTTCTGACAATGAGTCATTATGCTAGCCATCTGCCTTCCATGACTGCTAATCTGGCCCATGACATTTGTTTTTGGCAGCTTCTTGGATTTAGGGTATGCAGGCCGCCCTTACTCTCCACTACCACCAGGAGTCCGCTTCTGTCAATTGCTATGTTCTCTTCCCTTCCACTTTCCTAAAACTTTGTTGACAATTAGGGGTAGAGCACCACCTTGGCTTCGTCCCGGACCTGCCTGCTCAGTGACCTTTGTCAGTTTCCCAAGGAAGGTACCCATCCCTCTCTTGTTTATCATCAGGCATTTGCTGCTCTATGTGTACAAATGAGGGATGCCACATTTATTAACACTGACGGCTCCAAAACTTCATTTGGCGTAGGGAGTGCTAATATTGTTGGTGACACCCCTAATAAATTTCGGCTTCCTGACCAGTGTTCAGTTTTAACTGCGGAATTTTACACTGTCCTTCAGGCTGTCCAATACATCTGTCGCCATCAGCAGATACAGTATATTATATGCTCAGATTCCCTTGGCTCTCTCCACCGTCTCCAAGCCCTCTACCCTGTCCACCCTCTGGTCCACCAGTTTCAGGACTGTCTTCACTTGTTCCACTTGAGGGCCATCTCTGTGGTGTTCCTCTGAATGACAGGACACGTTGGTATCCATGGAAATGAGGTGGCTCATATAGCAGCCAAGGCTGCAGTCTCTCTTCTTCAGCCTGCTGTTTGCACGGTTCTCTTAATCAATCTACAGAAGGTTTTATGTCATTGTGTTGCTCTTTTATGGCACTCACATTGGTCTGCAGTTCTCAATAATAAATTGTGGGACATGAAAGCTCTTCCTTGTGCTTGGACCTCTGCCCCCAGACCTCATCATCAGGAGAAGGTAATTTTAACTAGACTCTGGATAGGGCACTGTCTTTTTAGCCATAGACATCTGTTAAGTGGTGGTTCTCCCGTGCTTTGTCCCCACTGCTCTCAACTGTGGGCGGTGAGACACCTTTTACTTGAGTGCCCCTATTTTACTCTGTTATGCACCCGTCTACAGCTGTCACCTGATATGTCTTCCATTTTAGCAGATGACACGAGCTCAGCTGATTGCAATCTTGAGTTTATTAGTATCAGTGAGATGACATCAGCCATTTGAAGCTCTTTTTGGGGACAAACAACCCACCTTGCATAGTGGTTTCCTAAGCTTCCCTTCTGTTTCTTGGTTTACCCATTTTTTTGAGTTTCCACTCTCATTGCTCCTGATTTCCAGTTTGGTTCTTTACATTTTCCTAAGCCACAGATTGGGCACTAATGACCGTAGCAGTTTTGCATCCTAAAACCATAACAAAGCAGGCTGTTACAACCAAAATGGATATGCTTCCCATTCAGAGGATTAATAACTTACCACTGCTGCAACCCCACGGCAAACTGTGGACATTCAAGGACCTGATTAAGATATGTTGCTATTTCTCCACATTTTGTTCCCATTTTAATTTTTCTTATTTTATTTATTGTGTATGTCATTCAGACCCATAGCCCTTTGCCTGCCCCAGTCAAATTATGCCCCTGCTCGTGTCACGACTCCACAAGCATTTCTTACTTGCAGTTTTGTGTTTATTGGACATGTTCACATTGGTCACATTGTGCTGCTGCTGTCACATCACCTTCCATCTGTATTAGTCATGATCACAGAGGATACACCAGGCCAAAATACAAAGAAGCTTCGAAATTGCCCACATCAACTGCTCTAGCATCTTCCTGATCAAATGCTACAGTGTATCAAAAATGGAGTATGGATTCATTGTCCGTAGCTCTATTGACCAGTGATCTTACAGACTATTTTAAGCCTTCCATTTTGACACTTTGTATCTCCTCCAGGTGATGTAAGATTTCCCTTTTGCACATCACAGAATCCAAAATTACATTGCAGTTGGATTTTGTATAAATGTTTAATTAGCTACTTGTAATAGTTCTAACTACATATAAGGACTGCCTAATGTTAAATCATGACTACTGAGTACCACACCTGTTCATGGTAATTTGCTGGATAAGCTGTGTATCCACATGGACATGTGGTTCATTTCGTTGCAGGATATAAAATTTTGGAGATGTTGGGACTCCCATACTGGTGTGCTGTTTCCTCACTCCCACTGTTCCTCTCTGCAGTGTCAATATGAATACATGTTAAGCTGTCACAATACTTTTGCATTGTGATATCATCGATCCCACTGTCACATAGTCAACTCAAAGACATGTACACTATCTTCTTTGTAAATTAGACATACATTTCTGCATAGCACCTTAACGCCATCCACAGTATTAAGTGTTCGCTATGAAACACATAAGTCTCACTTCTCTGTGTGTACAGCTACAATGCAGTGAGGCTGGTTCACTGATGCCAGTGGCCACAGATGAATGCCATCAACAGCTATTTGGATGCCCACAGCGCTATGTTTGTCACATTTGCAGTCTGCTGTAGCCACTTGAACTGCAGTAATTCACGACTGTAGTATGGTGACTAACAGACTGTGTGCTAACACACACACACACACACAAAATACATATTTTCACATAGCGGGAAAATAACTTTCTGGATCCGAACCAACACTGTACCTTAAACTGTCTATGTGCATCAGTAAGAAGCAACCTGAAAGGGTTGCATGGCCCTCTATCTTAAGTATCCGTGACCACATCATCAACATGCTCCAGGACAGGTAATAGCATGTTAGATTCAAACAAATGAACCGTGATGAGGAATTATTCTAAGATGCAATTCCCTGGGACAGGTCAGTCTGTCCATAAATAGACAAATCTTATAAAATAATAATGTACAGTTGAGGTCAGTGTCCTCCAGTTGCATAGGTATGCAGTCATTACATTATTTGCAAAAAGATAACATTGCTATGATCGGGATTCACAGTGATCATGTGACCTTTAGTGCTTCTTCTCAGCATCACACTGCCAATAAAAAAGAAAGGGATTCATATATGAAGTTACAGTTCTAAGCTACCACAACTCTACTACACTGTGTGGCGTATGTCTTGTGATGTCTGCTAAATGGGACTAGAACCACCAAGCCTCAAAAGTTAGGGATCTGTTGGTGATCAGTAACCTGGAATACAATGGAGACAATTATGTGCCATATCATCTCCTACTTCCTACCTCCTGACTGACAAACTGTAATTTTATAATGGTCTGTTACTCCTTTCGCTTTTCATGATCTCTTGGACTATTTCACCAGGTCATAGCTGAGGCAGTGTTCATTTTTGCAAACTATACTGTATTTGTCACTGGGAGTACCAACCTTCAAACATCTGGCAGCTGAGGTCTGCATTCCCACCATGCTAACTTGCATTTCCTGGCCACCTTTGTCTGCTCTGTGACAGTGGCTGTACGTGGCAGCTGGCAGCTCTAGTGAATTCACATAATTGAGCTCACTTGAAACTCAAATATTTTGTGATTATTCACTTGGATCATTATGCAGTTTTCATAAATGTCACTTCAATAAACTTTCACATCTATCTACTTGTATCTGCACCTGATTTGTTGTCTCCAATACTATTTTAATTTACCATCTTACTAATAAAGAGATGAGCATTGCAGTGACCTGACATACTACTGCCGTGTTCAAAGGCGTTTGATTTACACTTAAATTCAGTTCATATATATTATTGTTATTTTTATTGTTCTTGTTATTATTATTATTATTATTATTATTATTATTTTTCAGCTCCCAAAAAAGATACGGCTCGAGGAGCTGTTGGCAGGTGAGATTTTTGCTTTCTTCAGTAGCTTAATTATACATTAATGATTGCATGTAAATGTTTTCTTCTGTGGTACTTTCTTTTTAGTCTTCTTCTTTGACTTTAATCCTTTATTTGTGGTATGCTAAATTAGTTTAGTGAAACAGTTGTTCAAAATTTTATACTTAAACTTGACACTGGATATTAATTATCTAGCACATAATTCATAGTGTATAATTGGCAGTGTCATCATAACTACAACAGATAGTTGTGTTCAAAATGTTTACTGTGGTAGACTGCGAGGGAAATGTGATCAAAGATTAAGAAGACAAATTGTTAAGTATCAAACTGACATTTAAAAATAGCTCACAATGAAGGTAAGTAATGATTGCCAATTGGCACACTGCGATAAGCAGCAATGTTTAGATCCCACACACTTTATTCTGTAGTCATGGCACATATTCAGCTCATCATCTTGAGATAAATATATTTAAGCATACAACTGTCACTCAACATAGCTGAGATTCTTGAAGAGTAAAATTTCCAATATTATTGGGGACTGGAAAAAGTCAACCACATTCATAGCCAGTGATTTGAAACCTCATTGTCATGTCTTGAAAGGAAGAATAGTGTCCCTTTAATCATTCTCCTCTCCCCCAAACCAGTATTTTTCCACGTGACTTATGTCTGAAATAGCCTGGTCCATTTGGGAACCACAATTGCTCTCAATCCGCATACTGCAAGCATGCAATTGACTACGCTGTGACAACATGCTGTTGTGCACAAGATGCCTGACTTGTAGGCAGGTTCACAACCTGTGGCCTGGAGACTCCACTCCCATACCAGCTTTCCTTATTTAAACATGTGGGAATACCCCTTAACTCATTCTTAAGTTACACAATCCTCCTTGCCTCAGTACTCACTAGCACCTATCCTGACCTTTCCTGTACATAGCTCCATCCTGACCTTCTCACCTGATCTGCCCAACACAGGTCCTCACCCAGTTGGCCTGAAGGTCTAAGACAATATATCTGATTTGCAGATGGACACACAGTGGCAAATGTTATTCCAGGCTTTGCCTTTTAGTGCTTGTTGCCATGTTAAAACCTTTCATGACCAATGGAACATACTAAGTTGACATATAAGACTATAGTACTGTCTTCAAGATCAGTAATAAACATGAAGGTTATGTATAATGGAGACTTCAGTCATCATCAGTAACATAATCTGCTTCACTGTGTACTACAGTCTGTAAATACTGGGGTAACATTCTGAATTAGCAGCTCTAGAAATAATATGGTATTGTAGTGAAGAACTCGTGCAACAATGTTCACAGTATATTTTCACCCTGAGAGGAAGTTTAGTGAAGGTCATTTGACAGAGCAGAAAAGGTGAAAAAAATCAGGTGAAAAAGGTGGGCGCAGAATGACTTCTGAACCCTACTCTGGTATAGTGTTTCTTGTCAATCTAGTAGAATGCTGGTGGGTGTTATTGTGGACTAGCATCACTTCACATAGCCTTCCTGGTTGTTGTTCTTGATTGCATCTGCAGGAGGTCTGTTGTTGACAATAAACGTCAGCAGTGAAGATAACACCTCAGGGAAGAAATTTGTGGAACACCACATGATCTCTGTTCCACCAGTTGCATAATATTATCTTTTGTGGTTGCACACATGTCTTTGTATGGGGAGTTTCTGCTTTGTTTGGACTCAAGCATTCCTTTCCATTTTTCCTCTTACTTAAGCATAAATACAAACTTTTTGGTCATCATTAATGATAGGGGATAGGAATGGTCAGTGCTGTTCAAATCCTAATCAACAACAAGCAAGCAGATGGGTCAAATACTGCCACCCATAGCAATCAGAATACCAACCTGCCAAACAGAAACTATATGAACTTGGGTACCATCATAATATTTTTAATTTTTTGTGGCTGGAACTAAAAGGCGATTAACATTTTAAAGTCATGTTTATCTCTTAGCATTAAATCCACTTATTCATAAACACCACTGTCCCTCATTTTACCCATTCAACCATTTTAAATTAAAAGCTAGCAGTGCTTTGTGTGAACATAACATCCATAGGTTGACTATTTGCTGCAGACAATATGTCCACATTATGCGAGAACAAGGTAATGTAATTTATAAAAATAGTGGAAAAGCACACTGTAACCTTTGGACTGTAGGCATATTGTGTTAGATCATGTGTAATGCCCCTAACAATAAAAGCACAAAGAATGGAAAGGCTGACTTCAGGCATGAATAATTTGCTCACCATTGTTGGTATCAGCTGCATATATACCAATAACAGATTTAACAGGATGCACTAAAGATGTATCTCTTCTGTGTTCCAAAACTTCTCAATCTAATGGTGTACCAGCATCATAAAATATTGATGTTTTTTCCACTAAGATATGTACGAAGGAAATACAATTTGTGACCAGACTGAGGATATATTGGTAGGTAAGACACAGCCTAGAGCTTCACAGAACGTAGTAGAAGTAACTTTAGATGTGCTCTAGGAAAGTGTGTGGCCCTTGCTGTGGATGTATATTAATGATTTGGCAGACATTATTCTCCCACTTTTCTTTTTCCATTTGGGTCTGCCAGTGACCACATGCAGTCTTAATGCTTCCACCTTTGTTCTTCTTCTTTCTTCTTCCTCCTGGTTCCTTTCATCTTCTCACTATGTATCCTTTTATCTCCTCAGACAATTATGACCCTGTTCTCTTCTCCCTCCTGCCTTGTATCCTTTCATTTGCAACAATTTCTTCTTAAGACTGTCTTTATGTTGCATCTTTATACTTATGCTTCTTTGCAAATCTTTGCCAACTTCTTGAATCCATGCTGTTGTTGCTTTCTTGTTACAAATATATTTAAAAATCTATTTGGTGAACCTGCTGCTGTTTATTCAATATAAGTGTCCAAAAAATAGCGATCACCTCTTCTGTAGCATTTTAACTATGTTTTCTATGTTGTGATTTAGTTATTTGTTACTTCCCAATATCTACACCTCCATATTTCTTAGCACAGTGAGCATGTTTCAAATGATTCTTCTATCTATCACTTAAAATTTGTGTAATTTGTTATTCAACACCAAACCTTCACCTGGCTCTGCAACTGGGTTGTAGTGCTACATTTTCAAATTGTTAGACAGAGACCTTGTGTTGTAAACAATCATGGTTATACTACATGGTATCTCCATTTACCATTTGTCCCAAAAATTTGATTGCCTTTTTAAAATATATAAATGTTAAAGCTATGCCCTTAGAGTTTGTAAGTGTGTGGCAGATTATGGAATTGATGTTGAAATTCTGTTCTGAGGAAGATCTGCCCTTTCTAAATCCACTCTGATATTCTCACAAGTAGCTATCAGGTGTTGCTTCTACCTGCTCACTGACAGCAGAAATACATCTCTGGAGCTATTTACATTATGCTTATTGCCTTTTTTGTGCACAGGATGGTTAAGAGCCACTTTAGAGCCTTTTGGCATCTTTGCAGTTTCGCGTATTTCTTAAAATACGGTCTGAATTCATCTTTTTTGGTTGAGACCATTCTATAATTTTCTCCGCTGGCTTTGTTGTTTTCAGGGTATTTATTGCCTTTTTTTAGATTCCCTTGGCTGTAGGTGGTGGATTTGCTTCTGTTTTTCCATGAAGATGTGGAAATTATAACTGACAGTTCAGTTCTCCAGAGTTCAAGATTTGTTGAAAGTACCATACTTCCTCATTAATTCACAGGTTATTTGCTTATTTTACCATTTTATTCTCTGAAGTAAATACTTAAAACTTGGCAGCCCTTTAGGTGATTTTTAAACAACCTATAGAAATTCTGGGTGTGATTTTTAACAAAGCTGTTTTGTATGTCAAGAAGTTTACACTTCCCAAAAGACCATTTAGCACCCTTTATTATTCTTTCAGTTTCTTTCCTTTGCACTTCAAATTCATCAAAGTGCTTAGTCTTCCAAGAACATTTCCATTTTGTTTCTGCAACTGCTTTTTCACAGGTATCATTCCACCAGACTTTCTTCTTTTTTGTTGTACCAATAGATTCTTCACTGCCCTATTGATTGCTTTGGATAATTCTTCCCATTTTCCTGATTTTCCTATTTTAATTTCTTCTTAAAATGTTGTATTGTCTCTTTTGAGCCTATGTAAATTTTGATATTTTGTCTTTAAAAAGTTATCAAATGCTGCTACTTCTCTCATATTTTTCTTATCATCGTTAATAGGAATGTGTCAATTAAAAACTATACTGTTCATTTTTGCATTTCATGGTGAGAAGTGTGTCTTTCTGAATGGGACTGAAATTGCCACATTATATTCAAACTTTTTATGAATATAGAATGCAGTACCAATTATTGGTATACCTTTTATAATTCTTATTGCTGGTTTCTCCTCAACAAATTTTGTTGTTTTCTTTATGTAACATTTTTGTCGAAAAATTCTGTTTCTTGTACTGCTAAAATATGTATGTCATGCTTGTCTAAGAGAATTCAAAGTTATTCCTGTTTACCAAATGTTAGTAAAGAGTTCACATTCAAGGTGCCTGTGAAGAATTTCCTTCTGAACTTAAGATTGGAAGAACACCAAGGATGCTCTGACTCATCCTTCATGCTGTCTTTGTTGTTGTTGTTGTTAATGATGTTGTTGTGGTAAACAGATGAGTTTTAGGACTTATTCTTTCATGTACTAAATGATTTATATCTTTGGTTTACAGCATAAGACGCTTCTTTCTTGATATTCAACAAGATATCCCTGATTTCCAACAGTTGCTATTTTTAAGTAACTAAAAAATTTAAATTTTTAATAATTTTAGCTCAAAGATTTAGCTTTATCTTTAGCTTTAGCTTTAATAATTTTAGCTCAGAGCCAAATTATTTTGGAAACTTTAGAATGCCACCATGTGCAGAAAATTGCAGACTGCAAGTTATCAGAATTTTAGGAAAGTGTGACAGTGTTCAGGGATAGGTGGTGACTTGAAATAGTATCTTATGTAATTAATGACTTTTGAACTACATAAGTAATGTATACATAATTACTACTTCAGTGTCAGTTACCCATATTACAATGGTTTCTATGAAAAACTTTTGCAAAAATGGAAGAGTTTGCGTATTTAAACATCAAAACACAAAACGCAGGTTAATGCCACTACACATTGATGAAACTGTGGTGTGGTGGCCTTTGCTGTGGGAATAGTTCAGCACAGTGTAATCATTCCACAGCATTCAATGAACCCATACAAAAACTACATGTCGGCCAATTCTAAGTGAGCTACGTTATCCATAGTTGTGTGTGTCACTGTTCATGTAGAACTAATAGGGGTGGAAGAACAATCCTGAGACAGAACTGAGCAGTACTGAATGCAAGCTCGAAGATGAAGAGTAAGATATGCATTATGTTGCTAACAGTAACTACTGTTAATGAATGGAACAGATTTCTTTCCAAATCCAAGACATGGCAGACACCATTGGTATGTGGTGTTGTGCTGATGTATTCAGTACATATGAAGTGCTGAATGTGCACCTAGATCTATTAATCATTGGCCGAGTTCTCTAAAACCTTCACCAGAAACAGCATTAGAAGGACTTGTACCTTTAGCACACATGCCTACACCCTTTGTTGTTAACCTATTGTTTAATATGTTCAGTATCACTGAAGGAGCTGTGTCAATGTGGGATTTCTTACAAATGCATTGCCTTAAATGAGTAGTTCCTGACTGGAAACACAATAATGCAAAGCAGTATATGTACGTAGATGACTTCCTGTTTTCTCACTTTACATGAGTGGTCACCTCAATTGCTCTGGCTGTCAGAGCATGTTTCCTATCTAACCCAAATCTCCATATGATGGACACTACAGCATGTTTTTCCCAATATGTTGTTCTACTTTGCTTGCAGGTCTGTTGTGTTTCTGTGAAATAAGACAACATCGTGCATCTGGACTGAAAGGCAAATATGCCATTAGGCACGTGTATTTATAAAGGTATGGTGTCTGTTGCTATGGATGTGTGACCAAAAGAACAGACACTATGTCTTTAAATTATCTAGGTTTGCCACATTTTCTGTGCTTGGCTATGACAGGTGGTGTGGGCAGATTAGATCTACATCTACATCCATACTCCACAAGCCACCTGACGGTGTGTGGTGGAGGGTACCTCTAGTACCTCTATCGGTTCTGCCTTGTATTGCAATCTCGTATTGTTTGTGGAAAGAACGATCATCAGTATGCATCTGTGTGGGCTCTAATCTCTCTGATTTTATCCTCATGGTCTCTTTGCGAGATATATGTAGGAGGGAGCAATATACTGCTAGAGTCCTCGGTGAAGGTAAGTTCTCCACACTTCAACAAAAGCCCGTACCGAGCTACTGAGAGTCTCTCCTGCAAAGTCTTCCACTGGAGTTTATCTATCATCTCGATAACGCTTTCGTGATTACTAAATGATCCTGTAACAAAGTGCACTTCTCTCCGTTGGATCTTCTCTATCTCTTCTATCAACCCTATGTGGTATGGATCCCACACTGGTGAGCAGTATTCAAGCAGTGGGCGAACAAGTGTCCTGTAACCTACTTCCTTTGTTTTCAGATTGCATTTCCTTAGGATTCTTCCAATGAATCTGTCTGGCATCTGCTTTACCAATGAACAGCTTCATATGATCATTCCATTTTAAATCACTCCTAATGCCTACTCCCAGATAATTGATGGAATTAACTGCTTGCAGTTGCTGACCTGCTATATTGTAGCTAAATGAGAAAGGATCTTTCTTTCTATGTACTCGCAGCACATTACAATTGTCAACATTGAGATTCAATTGCCACTCCCTGCACCATGCATCGATTCATTGCAGATCCTCCTGCATTTCAGTACAATTTTCCATTGTTACAACCTCTCAATATACTACAGCATCATCTGCAAAAAGTATCAGTGAACTTCCAATGTTATCCACAAGGTCATTTACGTATATTGTGAATAGCAATGTTCCTACAACAATCCCCTGTGGCACACCTGAAATCACTCATTCTTCGGAAGACCTCTCTCCATTGGGAATGACATGCTGCATTCTGTTATGTAGGAACTCTTGAATCCAATCACACAATTGGGCTGATAGTGCATATGCTCTTTGTTCACTAAATGACTGTGGGGAACTGTGTTGAACACCTTGCAGAAGTCAAGAAACACGGCATCTACTTGGTAACCCGTGTCTATGGCCCTCCGAGTCTCATGGATGAATAGCGTGAGCTGGGTTTCATACGATGGTCTTTCTCAAAACCTATGCTGATTCCTACAGATTGTTTCTTGTATCCAGAAAAGTCATTATACTCGAACATAGTACGTGTTCCAAACTTCTACAACTGACAGACATTAGAGATATAGGTCTATAGTTCTGCACATCCGTTCGATGTCCCTTCATGAAAACGGGGGTGATCTGTGCCCTTCTCCACTCCTTTGGAATGCTATGCTCTTCTAGAGACCTACGGTACACCGCTGCAAGAAGGGGGGCAAGTTCATTTGCATACTTTGTGTAAAATCGAACTGGTTTTCCATCAGGTCCAGCAGCCTTTCCTCTTTTGAGTGATTTTAATTGTTTCTCTATCCCTCTGTCAACTATTTTGATATCCACCATTTTGTCATCTGTGCAACAATCTAGAGGGAACTACAGTGCAGTCTTCCTCCATGAAACAGCTTTGGAAAAAGACATTTAGTACTTTGGCGATTTGTCTGTCATCCTCTGTTTCAGTACCATTTTGGTTACAGAGTCTCTGGACATTTTGTTTCGATCCACCTACTGCTTTGACATAAGACCAAAATATCTTAGGATTTTCTGCCAAGTCAGTACACAGAACTTTACTTTTGAATTCATTGAATGCCTCTCGCATAGCCCTCCTCACACTACATTTTTGTTTGTCTGCAAGGCTTTGGCTATGTTTATGTTCACTGTGAAGTTCCCTTTGCTTCCGCAGCAGTTTTCTAACTCGGTTGTTGTACCATGGTGGTTCTTATCCATCTCTTATGACTCGCTTGGCACATACTCATCTAATGCATACTGTACAATGGTTTTGAACTTTGTCCACTGATCCTCAACACTATCGCTACTCGAGACAAAACTTTTGCATTGAGCTGTCAAGTACTCTGAAATCTGCTTTTTGTCACTTTTGCTAAACAGAAAAATCCTCCTTCCTTTTTTAATATTTCTATTAATGGCTGAAATCATCGATGCAGTAATCACTTTATGATCACTGATTCCCTGTTCTGTATTAACTGCTTCAAATTGTTCGGGGCTGTTTGTCACCAGAAGGTCTAATATGTTAGTGCCACGATTACGTTCTCTGTTTAACTGCTCAAGGTAGTTTTCACATAATGCATGTAAAAACATTTCACTGGATTATTTGTCCCTGCCACCCGTTACAAACGTTTGAGTCTCGCAGTCTATAGCCAGCAAATTAAAATCTCTACCCAGAACTACAACATGGCCAGGAAATCTACTCAAAATATTTTCCAAATTTTCCTTCAGGTGCTCTGCCACAACAGCTGCTGAGCCAGGGGGCCTGTAGAGACATCCAATTATCATGTTTGAGCCCACTTTAACCGTGAACTTCACCCAAATTATTTCACATTTCGGATCTCCATCTATTTCCTTAGATACTTTTGTACTTTTTATCACTATAAACACACCTCCCCCATCACTGTCGAGGCTGTCTCTGCATTATACATTCCAATCTGAGTTTAAAATTTCATTCCTGTTTACATCTGGTTTAGCCAACTTTCTGTCCCTAGTACTATGTGGGCATTATGACCATTTATTAATGAAAGCCGTTCTGGGACCTTTCTATAGACGCTCTTGCAGTTTACCATTAGCACATTAATAGTGCTGTTCCCCCTTGTGTTTTGCCTACTACTATAAATTTAGCCTGTGGTCACTTAATATCACATTTTGTGCTCACTTGCTTAGTTGTGCAAGACGCCAGCACCTGTCTCACTTCTCTGTCAACCACAGCTTCCGTTTCATGTCTTTTTTCTCCTAACACTACTGTCAGATGTGTTGTGGTGTAACTATTTAGTCAAATGGCAAACTATCTTCTTTACCTTATCTTCTATACTTTCCTGAAACCCTTTTAACACACACACACACACACACACACACACACACACACACACACACACACACACACACACACACACACTCACACACACTCTCTCTCTCTTTCTCACTCGAAGCCGCTGCAATAGGCGTCCACTGCTGAATGTGCATATTGTCCCCCGACATATGTCACCACATACAAAATACAAATAAATCTAATGAACAATATCTGTACATTTATGTATGATATGTTGTTTAAGGTCACTATTTTCATACTGTATTAATAACATTACTTTTTTAAGTACATTGTTAATAGGGCATAGTTCTGTGCATCATTCCTCGGGAGTATCATGTATAAGCACAGTTCATAAAATGTGTGTCCCGGAGATCAATACCAAAAGCTTTTTTTCTTTCTTTCTTTCTTTCTTTCTTTCTTTCTTTCTTTCTTTCTGTTTTACAAACAAGCAATGGCCATGGGTCTCTTATTCTTAGTAATGGCTGCTGAAATGAGTTGTAGGCTCACTACACTTCTGTGTATGATAAAATATGCTTATACGCATCATTGGAGGTATAATAGGAACACATCATTAAAGCAGTAGATAAAGATTTTAAAAGAAGTTTTCCTCTGTGTGTTTACAGCTGGAGGTGCTGGGGGTAAGACCAGGCAGCGTCATCTGGAGCCGGAGCCTGGCCCCAGTTCCAGGTCTCCAGCTGCACACACACCAGGTGAGTAACAATAAGAGCCCACAGTTGGAGGTTGGTGTTTCTACTCTACTCTACTCTACTCTACTCTACTACTCCTACTCTGGAATCAAATGTGTTTGGGCACCTATTAGTGGACTTCAAGATGGGGTGTGTCCACACTTCTCCTTTAAATGATTGAACTCATTTGGGGAAACTTTCATCCATTCTTCCTCGATAGTCGATACTGGAGAAGATGGAAATAGTGGACATTGGGTTTGGAGTGAAGCCACCTTCATATCTCATCCCTAAGATGAACCATTGCTTTCATGCTGGAACATGAGCAGAAAGGTTCACTTCAGGAATGTCACTGTCCATAAATAATTTTCTCACAATTCTGCTTCATGACAGGTGGCATTGTTGAACTGATTCAAATGGTCATTGTCTCTGCAATCTTCCTCTGCTGTACACGTTACACAGAACTGTCAAATATATGCTTATCCTTCTGCATTTAGCATTTTTGAAAGTGCAATAAGGGGAGAACAAGTTAATGAGGAGGACTGGCATATTGTAAGACATGCCTCCTGTGAATGTCATTGTTTGCACTAAGATAAGGGCAGGTAAAGCAAACATCGGGTTTTTCAAACTGAACCCAGCCATCAGATTGCCATGGAGCATGATACAGGGCTGGACGCTATCTAGAAATATAGCAACCCAATTTTATTGACAATGTAACATACTTGGTGTGGCTCTGGAAGCTTGCATAAGTTAAAAATTGATTTTCATGGTATTGTTATACTAACCCAATTTTATTGTTATTTTAAAGGTGGTTTGACATGAAACATGACAGTTTGAGGAATATTGAAGATCAACAAAATGTGCTCATTGGGATAAAATAAAGAGTATATGTAATTTCTTATTAAAACACTAACCACATCTTTACAATTGCAGTTGGATTATGCATGACGATTTGTATCCCTGTAGGAAGAATTGTGATAGTGCAACTATCCTACAGTACAGGGTAAAAATGTAAACGTTATGCACTTCCTCAAAACCAGGAGATCAAATTGGTTGGTTCTTTTGTCTTAGGTGTGGTATAGACAGGACTTTCGTTGCTTTAATATGCCATCTTTTCCATGTGGGATTCCTGAGAAGCTGCAAAATCCCCAATTTCTTCTGTACGAAAAGAAAAAAACTGTGGGGATGTCCACTTTTGCAGTTTCTTTTGATTGGAAATAAGGGAAAATTTTGCTGTTGGTTCTAAAGATGATAATCTCTGGCAACATCAAAACATTTATTTATAACATTACTTGTTGCTAAGAACCAGTGGTTCAGAGTTGTCATACTTTTGTTGCAAATTATGCATGTAATTACTTGTCTGATGCATAAATATAGTTTTGTCTGATGCTGTGGACGTGTGGCAAGGGTTGTAGGGTCATGAATGATTTCTCAGGTCACAAAATTATTTTTTTAGTCATATTTTTTTAGTCATACTTTTTTCACCAGTGATGCTTCATGATCAGTCGCTCTAAACAATAGGCACTTGATACTTATAAAGATATGGCTAGAGTGGTATTGCAGTAACAAAACATAGGGTAGCAAGGATCTTAATATACCTGGGAAGAGAAAGATGGTAAAAATCTTGTAAAAACGGGGAAGACTGGAAATTCAGTAAAATATTTCTAACGGTTTTACTCTTGTTTCCTGATTACAATCTACAAATTCCAAAAACCAGTCAAGTGTTTGACATTTATCAGTATCCTTATCACAGTAAATATAATGCAGGGTGAATGTTGTTTGTTCAGTGTGATTTGAATCTGGAGTTGCAGCAACAGTAATTGAGAAAAATGTTTTATTTTCTCTCTGTTCCAATATGGCACCAGTGACATGACAACTAGAAATGTGTTCATTGTGAGCATCACATATCAGATAATGCAGATGTAAACTCTTTCCAGACACTTGTTGGTATCTAACCTTGCATATGTATTGGATCATTGTAGAAATAAGGGTACTAATATACACAAGAGATTTTCTTTGTTTGTATCTGCAATTTCCTGAGCGGAACCTCTGACTGCCAGGCCTCTTTGACCAAGAAATAATATCACATCAAGTAACATGAGAGCTCCAATGCAAGTTGGCTATTCTACAGATGAACAGAAAACATTACGTCTCCACTACCAAGCACTCTTCCATGTCATTTCACTCCTTCACTTTCATGATTCTCCCATCAAAAATATTTAGAAATGGGAGTATTCCATTTGAAGTCTGCTCTTGGATGAAAAATATTTTCTATGTACTCATTTTTCATTCACTGAGGATGATTTGAATTTCAAAACAGAATATTTTTGTACAGCCTCTTAAGGGAGAAAATGAAATTAAATATTGGGTTGTGAATCTAGTTTGACAGCCTGTAGTTGATAAATTCAGCACTACCCTATGAAGTATTTGGTACCAACATTTTCAAAGGCTCCCTTAACTCTTCTGTGAACCATTGGACTTAAGGGACCTGCCAGAATGTTTGTTTCTGAGTCCACACATCTGTAGGAATGTCCAATTTCTGTGTGGTACTGTGATGTGTTGTTGAGTTTGCGTACAATCTAACCACACAGGCTGACAGTTGGTGTTAGATATGTATATTTCTGCTGTATTTCTACAGAACCGAGCACTGTATGTTTTGTGAAGGAGCTTCTTATCTTTCTCTTCTTTGTGGGTGGCAAAGTCAGTGAAGGTATTATACTACAATATTTGCTACACTTCTAGTCATGGATGTATATGTTCACTGATGACTTATTATGAAAGAGAACTTATGTCTGTGTCTTGTAAGTAGATTGTTCAGAAAAATTAACATTCTGACCATTTCTTTACATCAAAAACTGTTTCTACATTTCTCATAGCTACCACAGCTAACACTAAGTATCAATGGCTGGACATGTCTGGCATTGCAGTAATAGGCTATAAAAACCAACCTTGCTAACTAACCCGTGTGTCTATCAATGCAAAACCATGTGAAAATCCTGACTGTAGTTTTAGATTAGCCCTCACAAATGTACAGATACTGTATCCAAAGATAATGTACATACAATAACACATCTTGTCCTCTTGATTTATGTGGGATGCCATTGCCTTTGCTCATAAAATTTTTCCCACTAAGCCTTTCTCTACAGTCTGTTCCCAGACCAATGTGTTCGTCATTCTGTCTCATCTTCTATAGGGGGTTCAACAAGGAACTCCCTTGCCCAACCTGCCACCCACACTCATGGTCTGATGTACCACCAATTCTGGATGATCCATGCACAAGAAAGAAATGTGCTCAGGTAGCCATGAACATTAGAATATCATTGCAACACGGAAGGAACAACATAATACTCAGCAAGTGGAACAGCTTCCTATCTAAAGCAATGTGTAAATAGTCCTGACAGGCTGTAATGTTCTCACTAAAGAGAATCATTCATGAAGGTGCAAGTAGGGCACTGCAAGGTGCTCCGGTGATGTCCTAGATTCCAATGTTGTGTGCTGTACTCAGGGGTAAAGTTGTCACTGTAACAGCAGCAAAAAATATGAAAACTGTTATTCCCATGGAGGAGATGGCAGTGCCATCAAGGAGGTGCAGACCTGGAAGAAAAATACAGCAATCAGGCCAGGACATCTTGAAGGAGGGATTGTGTGGTGTAATGACACTGGCAGGAAGATACCAGAATGAAGGGATGAAGTGGCACAAGACAGGCACAAGATAAAACAGGTAACAATGAGGCAAAGAATCACGGAACATGAGAAAACAAAAGTGTATAGTCATCAGCAACCCAAAGGAAACAAAAGCAATGTTTTTTAAACATGGAGCAGAACCATCAAGCTTGGTGTGGAAGCACATGAACACAGATCGGAATGCTACCTGATGGAACACAAGACAATGGAAATAAGTTTTCAGAGACAGAAAAGTAAGGAAAAGTGCACAAGAAGAGAGATGTTCCTGAATAGGCGAGAAGAATAGAGCTTCATTGCAACACACACATTGTACATGGTAACATGCAGCAAATGAAACAGCTTTCCAGTGAAAGCAAGGTAGACATTGTCCTGATCCACTAAAAGATTGGCACTAATATGAGAACTATTGTTGAAGCTTACAGTCCTGCACTCTGTCTTGTAACAACTGACAAACACTGCTGTAGGCACCATCAGTATAGGCTGCACTTGAAATACCAATATTGTGTGCTGCACTGCTGGGAATATAGTCACAGCACTCCAAAGTAGATAATTGGAGTTGTGCCTGGAACTTGGATTGGGTGGTGCTCCACTCTGCAGTGACCTATAAAGGCTGACCATTGGATTAATGCTTGAAAGTTGTCCAGTGTCACATGGCTCATGGATGGGAACTATACCGTGGCTGTCACAGGCAAGATCATAGGCATTGCGTTTGAATTTCAGGCTTCTTAACATGGCAGCAACAGACAGCTGTCTATTGTGTAGTGTAAGGATGGATTTTAAGGCAGCAGTCAGAGGGTACATCACCCACTTGCACCTCAATCCTATTGTGTCTCCTATTGCGTCATGTTGTCATAACCATCTGCTTTTCTTCCTGCCCCACTTCTACAAAGAATCCAGCTGAGAAATAACCCACCCATTTGCCACTCATTCTCCTGGCTGCATCTACTCATCAGTAAGTAAAGAAAGGAGAGTTACATTGCATGTGTTTGGTTTGGCAATTTTACTGTGTGAACAGCAAAAATCTTGTAAGCGATAAACATTTTTCCTATAACTATGTGTTGCGTATACCTGAGAAAAATTCATGATAGTCTGAAATTGTGGGTGAAGCTTTTTGCTAGTCACTATGTTCTCTCTTTGCAAAAGACTGGATTAATATAGTGTGAGTATATGGCTGCAGTGAGTGAGGCTGCTTATACAGTCTTATTCACTGTTTGTAACTGTAGAACTTGGCACAGTGAGTTAACTCTGTAACATAAGGTTGTGTGTTTTAATAGGCAGATGACTACAGGATTTAAAATTTTAAAATTTGTTCAGTAATGTTTTGAAATGTTGATGGTAAACATTTGTTTGCCTTGAAGGTCTTCAGATAGCCAGCCTCCTACTGGAGTAAAGTTCTGGCGTTCTGGAAGTTAGTTAGTAATGTTGATTCTTGTGCATAATTGAGTAGATTAGATGCTGATCATTCACTTATCAGTAGGGATTTGAAAAGACTGACATAAATGATTCAATTCTCTTTCATTTTGTGTTGAAACAATCTTATTTTATTTGGTTGCTTTAGGTTTGCA
This sequence comes from Schistocerca serialis cubense, assembly GCF_023864345.2. Lineage (NCBI taxonomy): Eukaryota > Metazoa > Arthropoda > Insecta > Orthoptera > Acrididae > Schistocerca > Schistocerca serialis. Next base: position 809,105,703 of record NC_064642.1, read on the forward strand.
GGTAAAATGTTCGTTGCATTAACTGCACATTTCTTTTTCTGTCAATCAGGACCTCTTCAAGAGGAGCTGTCCCCGATACTGGGGAAGAGGGGACAGTCAGGCAGCACCCCTGAGCCTGGCAGAGCACATGTGAGTTTCACCAGGAGCAAGAAAGTTAGATTTTGTAGCATATAATTCACATCACATTGCTTCCTGACCTCTTTCCACAAATTTAATCAGCCCAGAGGTTTCAGCCATTACAATACACCCTGATTTTGTGTGCTGCCCTGCACACTTCCAACTTACTTAATGAAGTAAACTCCTTTCTGCTCATCCTATTTACTACAACTTCAGTAACATTATGTCCAGCACTCCAGTTGGTTTCCTGACCCCAGAACCTTTGCAACTTCTTCTGCACTGGTAACTGAAATGTTAGCTAAAGTCTAAATTCTCTATGAACAATCCAAAATGTTTATCAAAGAATACTGACATACTGCATCTTCATCTAGAAGAGAATCTCTCCTTAATAACTAAAGGCTGTACATAATATATGGAATCTTAATGACAATCAACTTCATTTTCATTCTATTGATGTAATGGCAGTACGCACAGTGCTCACAGGTCTAAGGGCATGGCACATAACTGAACCAGATTGAGATGGCATGGAATAAACAACTCAAATCAGCAGATACAGTGAAGCACGATAAAGCAGCTATTGTCCCACCTTGCAGAAATGCTTCATTCACCTGCACCAGATTTAATGCACAAGAGAGAGAGAACTCCGAAAGCATATAAAAGTGTAAATCCTTTATTTGAACTTAAAAATAACTTTATGGTAGCCACTGTCATTCATACATACTATACACATTGTGAAATACATAATGTTACCAAAGTAATAGGTCATATGACAGTTTGTGTTATATATACACAGATTACAACCCATGAGCGAACAAAAAATTTTATTAGGTGGAACTAGGCCACCACTTAATTTTACAGAAAGATGAACTTTCTTCAGAACCAAAAGGTTTCTTCTCGTACCAAAATTTTACAACAAGCCAAAGAATATGCCACCTTATTGGATCAAAATATTAGCAACTGAACTGAATTTACATTCTTTTGTTGGGGTTTTCTCACAATGTTTTCTGGCAGATGACAAGGAAGAACAGGGATGCAGTGTCTGGGGTCGGTGGCTGGCATTGTAAAGATGTGGCACCTGGATGTTCTGGCTGCATTGAAGTATATTCCAGGTGACAGTCTGCGGCAGGTTGAAGGATCCTGGTTTCCCTTTCTTGCGGCTGATTCCAGAGTGATGATTGGCAGCTGTTAGTGATCCCTGACTGGCAGATGGTCATATCATAGTGTGACCATCCATGCCGGAAAAAGGCTCGTGCACATGCTTAGTTGGCGGCTGATTGAATGTTTGGCGGGAACGCCTGTAGTGCTGGCTGGCGGAAGGTGCCGGCAGTAAGTTGCAGGCGCCACTTCACTGTGCTGCGGCAGCCAACTGTTGTGTTTGTGTGCCTGCGCATGTCACGACAGTTAGTATTCATTAAACATGCCAATTGACACTTACAGTTTACAAAAATATGTATATGTATTGCAATTACATATCCAAGTACTTTTCTAAAGTGACAGAAGAGCCACTCCTCTTGATACATTTGTGGCCGGACAAACTTCCTAAAATCTTCTTAAAATACTTCACTGGTTCTTAAATCAATATCGCACACACTTCATAGACAGGTCTTATTGTCTCTGGGTATCAAGAGTTTCACACACATGTTGCTTAGTAATTCAATGAAACGGACTTCATGTTTTGAAGCTCATGTATCACAGCTTGTGCAGTGTAATGTAAAAGTAACTTTGTAGCTATGTAATAGTCAGATAGGTCTCTGGTACGTGAAACAGAATCAAATGATGATTCTTTTGACAATCCGCCAGTTCTTGTACTGACTTCTTTATGCTGACAGGTGTCCCTCCAGCAATGACTCTATGATCAACACAGCTGCTGTCTGTCATAAAAAATTCACTGTATAGTGTATGCCACAAGGAGTGCAATTCTAAAGGCAAGGGCTCATTCCACATTAACTTACATTGCCATAGTCAACGTCAAATATCTTGCATGTGCTCACAATGGGCCTAATTAATCCAAATGAATAAAAATGTGATGAAGTGACAAACAATACAGAGCATTTTATGAAGCTGTAGACATCAGGGGCTGGTTTGACACAGTTCACAAGATGCTGGATGCTAGAGTGAACCTAAAGTTTTAACATCCTCATTGTTGTCAAGCAGTAGAGGTAATTGTGTTTCTTGCGCCACTGAGGGGATATTTTCGAGTAGTCACACTGTTGCTGCACCATTTCTATAGAGAGGATCCACCTTTCATAAATATCCTTGTGAGATCTTGCTGGAGCTTGATTGCTGGCCCTACTGAATCACAACGAAAGATTGTCCACAGTGAAACAATTAGTGATGATGTCTGCTGCTTCAATGTGGTCACCCTCTTTGTGAACTGGTTGAAACAGACACCATTCTGCAAGAAAGGTTGCACAAGCCGTTTGTCATGTGACTGTCTTCAGTTGGTATTCCTGAAGTGTTGCACATACCACTATTCCACAATATTTGTTGGTAAGCATGATCTTCACCTGCTACCAGAACTTGTCAATATGTCTTCTCTATATATGCTGTGAAGGCAATGCAGTGCATTTAGAAACACAATATTATGGATTACAATTCCCATTGAATGATTGGTCCTGTCACTAGCAAACTGTTTAGTTACTAATCCATGTTCAATATGGTAGAAAAATCAAACACTACTCTCAGTCAGTAGTCAATCTGCCTTCCTCAGTACTATGCACCATGTAACACAAAATGGCATCTGTAATGACTACTGGTTGCTAAGTCTTTGTACTCCCTCATAAACTTGGCATTGCTTTCTTTAAACTTCGGTTGTCTCACAAGTTTCTATTCAGTCTGAGAGAAGCATTTTGCTGCAGTGTGAAAAGAATTAAGTACTGACTCATCTCTTCCCAAAGCAGAAGACAAGCAATGAACCTGCCTGTGGAATCTATATTTGTGTGTTTTTGCATTGCTGCTCTTCTCATCATTACAACATGATTTAGTTCTTCTGTCTCCAAGAATCTGTTCAAGGAAGTTTGAGAATCAGTGTAAGTTTTTGCAAAGCATAACATGACTGAATACCCTGATGAAATGTGCTCTACCATTTGATACTGCCGTGACATATACCGAATCACAGGACGATCACTTCCTATGGAGACAATCCTTGCCTTCTAATAGCAACTTAGATTTGTCTCCAATGCCCTAAGTGCTTGGCATTGGAGGGAGACTGCTGTTTGTTCCCAGGTGTGCTGTGCCATTGTGGTACTGTAGTCTTGTGATCTGCAATGATTCACATTTATTTTTGAGGAAAGCACTCTCTCTTCAGATGACCGGGAGCTATTGGGACTGAGACTAGCTTCAGATTTTACCTTACAGACTGGTCAACTTTTTCTTTCAGGGGCTGAAACATAATCATGTCTTGCAGGGATGCATCTAGTTGTAATGCCACCAGTGCATGCACAATTGCCTTGTTAAGCAGTGCATGAAATGCACTTGCACATGCCCTTGTCATTGATGGGAGTGCTAAGTTTCTTCCCACGTGTTGATGCAAGAAACTGAGTGTTATTGTATCTGTTGCAAACCATATTAAAGGCCACATTAAAGTAAGTGCTAGTCACTAGAATATGAGCAGTGGCATTTTGAGCTTCACATTACTTAACTAAGCAAATGATAATGCTTAGCAGTGCCCTGTAATTCCTCATTATTTACCACAAGACTCAAAAATGTCATAAAAATGCCTGAACTGCATTACATCATCATTAAATGGTGGCAGTTAAGTGATGGGCAACTTGAGGGTACTTTTGATGTACTCAAGTCAGATCCACCATCTAACGGAACCTTGTCACATGCATTGGCACAACACACTCACTGCAGTCTTGGGCAACTGAGACCACTCTCATACCATTACATCCTACCCTGGATTTTCATTGTTTAAATGTAGATCTCTAATAAGACCCCGATGGTTCATTGTAATAAGAAGAATTATGTTTCTTTTAGTGAGGATTTCTTCATATTGTGCTCTGCCATAATTAATTATTGTTTTTGAGACAGCTGACACCTGTGAACAGCTCATTAGCAGGTTCATATGGGTAGATCCACAATATAAATCCTGGAACCAGAACATATCTTTTGGCAGATTGTTTAGCTTTTGCTAAATGAATAATTTTTAAATAACATTCAAAACGATAAATTACTAGCTTGCAGGACATGGCTGACAATATTTATTTCACTGATACTGCCAAAAAGTTGGCACAAGTTGCAAATTAAATAAAGGATTTATTGGTAAACACTAAAATATATTTAGTGTGGACAAGGTGGATTGCCACTTGACCCTTTTTCAGAGACAAAAAGAGTTCAGATTATTGCTGGTGATCATGGCGAGAATGTAACAATAGTTGAATGTGGAGATGCTGTAATTGCAAGCATCCCACCTATAATTCTGTTCAGACGAATCCTGTGTAAAGATGAAAAGCATTAAAAGTTCTGTGATGACACCTGTTTCAAAATATCAGAAAAAGCTCAATGACAGCCAGTATCCTTGCAAAACCTTCCTACTTCTTAATGGAGCTAAATCACATCAGGATGCCTAGTATTGTTGCTGCCACTTAAGAAAACACAATATTCTACTGCCTATAAAGGATTTAAATGTGAATGTATGCCAATTGATAAATGTGTTTTCAAAACATGTGAATATTCTGGGACGTTGCTGACCTAATTCCTGGACATCTGGAAAAGTTAAGAGTTATAGATGTGATATTTGTAAGTGCCTGGCTGAGAGAAATGACACAAATGTGCCTGACTGCTGTTTCAAATAAACAGAAGTCTTTCCTTCCTATCTCGTAAGTGATTCACAAGTCTAGATTTGCACCTTCAGTTTTTACTGAGCATTCTATTGAAACAAATTTCAGCCATGATGCATCAAACTTACCATGTGATGATTCAGCAGTTGACAGTTCTCCCTAAGCTATTGATCTAATGTAGGGGTTACTCAATAGAATCACACAGGGAATACTACCAAAGTAGTAGTAGTAGTAGTAGTAGTAGTAGTAGTAGTAGTAGTAGTAGCATTTAGTAGTATGGTATTCTGCCTTACAGCAGCTCTTGTCGTGGATTAAGCCTCTTCCACTTTTGTCTGTCTATAGCCAGTCTTTTCATTTCTGAATATTTACCTCCTTTCATATTGTCCAACATTTGATATCTTCTTTTTCCTTTTCCCCTTGTTCCCTCCACTATTCCTTCTATTCCTTCCTTCAATAAACAGTCCCACCTTAAACAATGTCCAATCCAGTTCCGTTTTCTCTTTCAGCTGACTTTGAGCATGTTTCTTTCTTCTCCAACTCACCTTAATACTTCTTCATTCCTTAATCGGTCTTCCCAGTTCACTTTTTCCTTTCTTCTATATCCAGATCTATAGTGCCTCCAATCTTCTTTCATCTTCTTTCGCCCGCATCTCGTGGTCGTGCGGTAGCGTTCTCGCTTCCCACGCCCGGGTTCCCGGGTTCGATTCCCGGCGGGGTCAGTGAATTTCTCTGCCTCGTGATGGCTGGGTGTTGTGTGCTGTCCTTAGGTTAGTTAGGTTTAGGTAGTTCTAAGTTCTAGGGGACTGATGACCATAGCTGTTAAGTCCCATAGTGCTCAGAGCCATTTGAACCATTTGAACCATCTTCCTTCCTCAATGTCCAGGTCTTTGCACCATATAGTGCAATGCTCCAGATGTGACATTTGGCAAGTCTTTTCCTCAGATTTTTGATGAGTGGTCCATAAAGTAATTTGTTTCCTCTTGAATCCTTCTTTTGCCATTGCAATTCTTTTCCTAATTTCTGTTGAGCAATACATATCATCCATTATTACAGTTTCCAAGTAATTGAAGTTATTCACTTGCTCTATTTCCTCTCCCCCTATTTTCATACAGAGTTTTGTCCCCTTTTCTCCAATTACCATGCTTCTTGTTTTCTTCTTGTTAATTTTCATTTGATGTTCTTCTAATTTTGTGTTTAGATTATATAACATTTGTTCCATCTCTCTTGTACTCTCTGCCATCACAACCATGTCATCTGCAAATCTTACACACTCCACTCTCTGACCCCCTATATAAACTCCTCCCCTTCCATCAAAACTTTCATTAATAATTTCCTTGAGGTATATACTGAACAGTGTTTGTGATAAGCGACCACCTAGTCTTACACCTCTTCAGAGTTCAATTTCTTCATTCATCACACCTCCTACTTTTACTCTTGCTCTCTGGTTCAAATATAGATTTTAATTAGCCATCTATCCATTCAGTCAGCTCCATGTTTCCTTCAGATTTCCATCAGTTTGTCCCATCTGACAGTGTCATTAGGCTTCTCAAGATCAATGAATGCTGTATACACCTTCCTTTTCCTCTCCATGTACGTTTTCCCTATCACCTTTAGTAGCCCAATGGCACTTGTTGTCCCCACTCCTCACCTGAAACCAAATTGTTCCTCTCCTAGTATGCAATTCAACTGTGCACATAGCTTTGTGCTGAGCATCCTCAGCAAGACTTCCGCTGCATGTGTATCAGGCACACTGTTCTATGTTTCTCACACTTTTTGCTGTTCTTTTTCTTTTCTACTGGTGTTAAGATTCTTTCTGTAAAGTCCATTGGCTATTTTCCTGTCATGAATATTTGATTACACAATTCAATCAACTCCGTTTTCCCTTCTTTCTCCAATGACTTTATAGACTCTTAAATCTCACTAGTTAGTGTTGCATTTCCTTTGTCATCATCTGCAACTTCATCTTCTTCCTCTATCCCAATGTCTTCTTCACTTGGTCGGCTGTTTACAGCATATAGCCATTTTATATATTCTCCCATCTTATCATAATTTCTTGGGGTTCACTCACCATTTTACCATCTGCTGCCTCTACTTCCTTCAGTCTATTGTCGTTTCTCTTTTCCCCTGAATGTCAAATCCATTGCTTCTTTGTACATGAAATCATATTTTCCTTCTTTCTCTAATTTCACTGTCTTGTCACACTCTCCTGTCAGCCATTTGTCCTTTGCTTCTTCTGTCTCCCTTCTTAATTCATTATTTAAACTTCTGTAGTTATGCTTCCCTTCTTCTGTGTCTACAGTTTTCCATTTCCTGCAATCACCGATCTGGGTTATCATAACTGGTGTTACCCGTTCTTTTTTTATTATTTTCCTCTCCTTGATTCAGTGTTTCCTTAGTTGCATTTTTGATCCTCTTTTTAAAACGATCCTGCCTTCCTTCTGTGCATTCCATTTCCTGACTTTTCATTATGATTTCACAATATGCATTCTCCAATTTTTCACAATTTCCTTTGTCTTTGTTTCTCAAAGTTAATGTGCTCTCTCTTCTGTCCTTCCCAGGTTCCTTTCAATTAAACTAGAACATCAGCTATTACTAAGATATGATCTGAATAAGTATCTGTCCCTGGATAGCTTTTGAGACTCTTTAGGCAATTTTGGTGTCTTTGTTGTATCATTATGTAATCAATTTGATATCTTTTGTTGTCAAATCGAGGTATCCAAGTACACTGTCATCTTTTGTGGTTACCAAATAGAGTATTTCCAACTACCATGAAATTTTCATTGCAGTATTCCAAAAGCATTTGCCTTTTCTCATTTCTTTCACCCAGTCCATATTTTCCCAGAGCTTCTCCTTCTGGTCCTTCACCAACTACCACATTCCAATCACCCATTATAACAATACATGCATTTCTTTTCTCTCTCTGCTAAGTTTTCTATCATCTCACAACATTCTTATACCTCTTCATCTGAATGATTACTTGTTGGCATATAGACCTGGATGATAAGTAAGTCTTTCTTTTTCTCTCTGTCTCATCATCAATATTCTTCCACCAACATATTTAACCTTGATTACCTTGTCCTCCACCTGTCAAAATTTCAACCTTATTCATTCCATTTTTATCTTCCCCTGAATAGTACAATCAGAAGTCATCACTTTCTAGTTTTCCACAACCACCCAACTCACCTCACACATACAGAGTATACCCAATTCGTTTCTTGTCACTTCATGTTTGGCGTTTTCTAATTTCCCTTCCTGGAGAAGGGTTAAAACATTCCAACTACCAATCCTCAATAAGTCTTCCTTCTTCTCCTTCGTTCCTTTTCCATTTTCCCAAATCTCGGGACTCCTCATTGTATTCACCCCCTGGAGAACCGATTGAGGGGAAGCTTTACCTCTGGAATATTTTACAAAGAGATCAAGCCCATGAACATCTAGGGAAGTAATTCCAGTAGTGGTTTCCCATTTCCTTCCACTGTCCTCCATATCCTGTCAGCTTGCTGACCCAGTTCACCACTGGGGTTGGTTACCCAACCATCCACTGGGTTGCTCAGCTTAACAGGAGCATGATGTGTAGGTAGGATTGTGGAGAATTAAGATGAGAGAGGCTAAGAGAACTCTCTTGTTGCGTTCTTGTATTTGAATCTCACCCCCATTTTTAGCCAGAGTCACAAGGTTGTAGCAGTGATTGGCCCAAGTAATCTCTCAGGCCTACCAAAGGATGACGGATAACTTCACTTCTCCTGACAATGAAGATGACCTATAAAATAAAGTTGCACATTGCGTTATCAACTTAACCTGGAACTTTAATTTTTCTGCTTGCATAATTATTTTCCTCTGTAAATTCTAACTGAAATTAGTATTCTTTAAGTAAGGGCCATGTGATGAATAACTCTGTTATTTATACCGGAACAACTATGAAGTTCATAATTCACCTTCTCTACCCATCAAAGAGAGAGAGAAATTGACTGGCTAGTACCGTAGGAGGATTGCCATGAATTTCTAAATTAAAGAGTCAGAATGTACTGGCCTCCAAGTTCATTGCTGTATAATGTCGAGAGTTACAGAAGGGATAGATTGCTGCTCATTGTAAATGTGACACATGACCTACTATAGGAAAGTGGAACACCCTGCACAACATGGAGATAAACATAACATGCCCAATTTCAATGGCTGCTTCACAACCCAGGCAATCTGTGTTGTCGCATACACCACCAGCTTTTCTGAACTCTGGAGACTGGAGTTACCCTTAAAACACATACTCTGCTCCTGAAACCATCCCTGCCTCAACCTACAGTAACCTACTGTCTCCCTTCTTCTGACAAAATGTTCCCTCCCACCCTCACCCCACTGTTCTATCATCTCCCAATTCACATCCCCACTGTACACGGCTCTCTGCAAGTGCACCTTCCATTCCCTTCTCCTTTTGTGTGCTCCTTTCCTTTCTGCTCAGTTTTTTCCCTTCCTTTCCTCCCTCCCTCCCCCCTCCCACCCTCCCTCCCTCCAATCCTTCCTCCCTCCCTCCCACCCAAACTCCCTCACGATTCTAAACCAGATAGCCTCATCTGCCACCTCTAGTCCCTGCACACTCAACTAAGTTGTACTGTTTCCTCCTCTTCAACCTGTGTGGGATGTCCCTCTACCTGCTCTGCTCCACTATGGATTGTTAGTTCTGTTTAATGTGTTGGTCTGGCCTGAGCAGCTAGAGATATGGTGTGGTGGTGGTGGTGGTGGTGGTGGTGGTGGTGGTGTAGCTTCTTTTTCAGTAGTTGTAGTGGCAACTGCCTGTAACACAAGTTTGTTCTTGTAACATCTGTGAATATGGACTTGATGTGCTGGTACCTTGAACAGCTGAAATCGTGAAGAAACTACAGCCATTCTTTTCTTGTTGCTGTGTAGCTGTTCTGTGTGACTTAACCCATCAAACCCAATTTATTTTTAGTCATTATATATTCTGTATTTTTGGGAAACTGTGTCCTCGCAAAAAGGTACCAGTAACACTTTCTATCATGATGACCTCATTGTTGGGCACCCATGAGATTCGCACACACGAGGGGACAAGAGTAAGTGTTCAAACTCAAAGGAATGTTTCCGGAGTTACTCGGCAGCAATTCCGGAGATGTGGAGTGTCGCATTTACCTGCTGGAATTGCTGAAGTCTGTTGGAATGCACAATGGACATGAATGGATGCAAGAGATCAGCCAGGATTCTTATGTACATGTCACCTGTCTATCACATCTAGACATATTAGGGGTGTCCATCCCTGGTATTTTAGTGGTCAGTTCGACAGAATATCATACTTAACGGCCCAGGTTCGAATTCTGGCTGCGTCGGGGATTTTCTTTGCTCAGGGACTGGATGCTCGGTTGTCCTTACATTCATAATTTCATCCCCATCAACACACAAGTCACCAAAGTGGTGCCAACTCGCAAGACTTGCACCAGGCTAACTGTCTACTTGATGGGGGGCACTAGCTACGTGGCATTTCCATATCAGGGGTTCAATATCACTCAAATTGCACATGCCCCACACCATTGCAGAGCTTCCACCTCCTGTCTTGTGGGGTCTATGGATCCGTGAGGTTGTCTCCATACCCATACACTTTCATCCACTTGATACAGCTTGAGATGACTCATCCAACAAGGCAACAAGTTTCCAGTCAAGTCCAAGACCAAGGTTTGAAGTGCAATTACTGATGTAGACATACAATGGATTTTCACTTTAATATAACTTGTTGAACACAAACCAAACATCATGGTAAAGAATAGAAACACTAAAACCAATAATTCACAGTATCATTCAGTTGCTGGCCTAATTAAGCAAAATGATGCAACAAAATACTTGATTATATTCCAACAGGTCTCATCTGTCACAAGTGCCAAACTATTAGTTTACTTTCCATTACCATGCTTGTGTATGACCCAGTGCAATATTGACATTGTGAAATGCAGATCCACAGACAATTTTATGGAAAAAAATGTCCAATTTCTTCACAGGATTTACAATATTATTCAGGTACACACATGGTTTGTACTGAACGAGAGTTCTAGCATACTGTATATCATGTGGATGCATGTGCAATTATTTGCAAGCAAATTAACAACAGACTAATTGCTGCAAAAAGAAACAATGACAAAGGGAAGATCAGGAAGATGATGGTGAGGTGAGCAGTCTTGCGATGGACCATCATAGCAACAATAGTTTGGAGCACAGAGGAGTGAAGATGTCATGAGAGGGTTTTGAACACCTGCAAGGCCCTAATCACTAGTGACAAACATAACAAATAAACATAGATGAACAAATACACCATTGGCTGTCATCACTCATGACTTGGGTACAAATCAAACTGCTGATGTCTGCTTCTCTGCGATACACTTTGGTGCTGATGGTGAATGGATGATTTTAACTGAGGTATTGTCAAAGGTGGTTGACTTACATACAACAAATAGCATATTGATCAAGTTTTGATTTTGCTCGCATCATGCTAATAATGATGAAAACAATTAAAGAAATTTTCTTGCCCAAATGGCCTGACCTCTAGTGTAAGCTGTTAAGGATTCGGCAAACATCTGAAGTATGCAGATGAATTGACTTTCGATCAATGCAGGTCATGTATCTGGCACATTAATGAATTTCTAGGTATCCTCCATTCACACAAATACTATTATTTGGTGGGGACAGGTAATGTTAAAGCTATACAAGTTCATCTCAAGGTCCCCCTGCAGGTACGGAGGTTAGAATAGGCCCACAGTATTCCTGCCTGTCATAAGAGGTGACTAAAAGGTGCCTCAAATGCTTCAAGCTATATGTGATGGTCCCCTCTCAGGTTTGACCTCCATATTTCCAATTCTTCTGAAGAGCGAACCAATTGGGGAAGGGCACCTTACATGGTACATTGTGCCCATTGTGCATAGAAACCTCTAGCCAGCCTTCTCATCATCGCACTGCCATTCTGTTCGTTCCCCATCTCTTGGGTGAGGATACATTCCTAGGTGCAATTTCCACCAGGCACTGTGCATTGTTGCTTTTTGCGGAACTGATGACCAAGGACTTCCTTGCACCTAATATCCAGCATAGTAGCCAGTCAATTGTGGTGGAGCTGCCATCTACCCTGTTGGTTGTAGCCCCCTTACAACACAGGGATCACTCTGCTGATGCCTGCGCCAACTCCCCACGTATGCCAAGGAGTAGAGGCCTATCTCCCTGGGGTATCGGGACTCCCGGCAGTGGGCATCCTGCCAGGTGGCCCTTGTAGAGGCTGGGTGGTGCCCGTGGGGAGGCCCCTTGGTCGGAGTGGGTGGCATCAGTGCAGATGACCCACAATGAAGTGTGGTACATCATCTCTTGCTGGTGGCCATCTACCAGCAGTATCTAAGCATTCGTGGGCTCAGTTCAATGCTCAGAAATACAATCCCAAATCATTCCCCTCCCTGGCCACGCTGTGGGAGGAGTGTCTCAGGAGGGCAGTGACACTTATTTGCTCTGGTTCCTAGTTTGTACAAGAGCTTAAGTCTTTCATGTCAAAAAAGTCTAAATTCTTCATAGAGCATTTAGAGGACATGTTTGGGGAGGTGGAGGGCTTGTCCAAAATGCGCTCTTGGTCAGTATTGACAAAAACAGCATTCTATGCCCAGTCCTGGAGATTACTTGCTTGTGACAAGTTGGGGGATGTTTCAGTTACCATAAAACACCATAAGAGTTTAAATATGGTCCAGGATATTATTTTCCGTAGGGACCACCTTTTTAGTCTAATGACTAGCTGCATGCCAGTTAAGAACATCAAGGTGTTCATTTCATCTGGCACATACTTTGGGGTCTGAAGGATAATCAGATTGCTACTGGTGCCTTCATCTTAGCCTTCAAGGGTGATACATGACTGGAGAAGGTCAAGGTGATAGTCTACCACTGTGACATCAAGCCCTATATCCCTCCCCTGACAAAGTGCTTTACGTGCTGCAATGTTGGCCATATGTCTTCCTGCTGTACTTCCAGCCTCACATGTCGAGATTGTGGATACCCATCATATCCCAATACTCCATGTGCCCCACCTCCCATCTGTGTCAACTGCAGAGAGCCTGATTCACCTTGCTCGCCTAACTGCCGGATCTTACAGAAGGAGCAGGAAATCATGGACATAAGACACTGGACCAACTGACTTATACTGGGGCTAAGAGGAAATATGAATGACACCATCCTGTGTGAATGGCACCCTCATATGCCACAACGACCACTGCCATTATGGCCCTATCAGCTCTGGGAATTTCAGTCCGCTCACAAAGTCGATCAAGTCCAAACACCCCCTTGACCATGGGGGCACTACCTACCCTGCTGCTCCTGCTCCACCTACTTTGGGAGCAACCATCCCCTCCCCACACACCTATTGGGTATTGGGGATGTCTGTCCCCACTTCTAAGCTAGAGAAATGTCCAACTTGTTCAGCTGCTCTCTCTTGCAAGGGGTCCCTTGGGTCCCTCCCTTCGCAGGTTTCCACAAGTGGGAAAGATGACGCCCGGCAATGGCATAAGTGCCCACAAGCAGGTGGTTGTATGGCTTTGTGATCCTACTCCATGCAGGGGACTGAATTGGTGAAGCCCTCCCAGCCAGTGAAACCCAAGGGGCAGAGAGAAAAATCCAAGAAGAAGACCTCTAAGATGAAGGAACTTGTGATGGCATCCAGCCCACCGCAACCTACAAGCTCTGCATCTGAGGGTGAGGTAGAGGCTCTGGCGTACGCTGCGGACCAAGATCTGGCCTGACTCTGACACAATGGATGTCACTCACACAGGTTCTCAATCGGTGGCAGCAGGTGACCCAGTGGCGTAGTCTGCCTCTTCGGTCCCTTCACACCTTTCTCAGCCAGGGGCAATGTCAGCCTCCATTGGAACTGCAGTGGTTTTTTCCGCCATCTTGCTGAGCTCAGTCAACTTCTCAGCCTTGACCCTTTCCTCTACATTGTTCTTCAGGAATCTTGATTTCTGGTGACGCGTACCCGTGCCCTCCATAGCTACAGGGATTATTATAGGAACAGGGTAGCTTATGAGAGGGAACCTGGTGGTGTCTGCATCTATTTCCATCACTCCCTTTACAGTGAGTCTGTCCCTCTACAAATGCCTTTAAAGGTTGTCACTGTTTGGGTGTGGATGCCTCTGGCTGTTACTATCTGCAGTCCCTCTCTTCCACCAGATGGTGATGACCTGCAGCATGTCCTGGCTGCGCTGATAGTCCAATTGCTGCCATCTTTCTGTTACTCGGCGACTTCAATGCCCATAAACCTCTGTGGGGTGGATCAGTGGCAACAGGCTGAAGCACCATCGTTGAGCAAGTATTGGTACAGCTCGACCTTTCTCTTTTAAATAGTGGTACCTTCACACATTTCAGTGTGGCACATGGCACATAGTCAGCAAACGACCTTACCAGCTGCAGCCCTAGCCTATTGCCATCTGTCCCATGGAGTGCACTTGACAACTTGTGTAGTAGTGACCACTTTCCAATATTTCTGTCACAGCCACAGCATCACTCTTCTGGGCGCCCCTGCAGATGGACTATGAATAATGCTGACCGGGACCTGTTCACCTCCATTGCCACTATTGAGACTCATTCCAATGACGCCATTGACGCCGTGGTTCACTCGGTCACCACCAGCATCATTACTGCCGCAGAATGTGGCATTATGTGTTCTTCTGGGGCCCCTTGGTGGAGGACTGTGCCTTGGTGGTCGCCCAAGATGGCTGAGGGGATTAAAGATCTCAGGCGGGCACTCCAGCATCACAAGTGGCATCCCTCATTGGAACACCTCATCGCCTTTAAACGGCTTTGTGTGCAAGCTCACTGCCTGATTCGCCGATGCAAGCAGGAGTGCTGGGAAAGGTATGTCTCCACCATTGTCCTCCGTACCTCTCCATTGTGGGTTTGGGCCAAGATTAGGAGACTCTGTGTTTATCATATCCTTGTCAGTGTACCTGCACTTCCACTGATTGGAACAGTCTGCACTGACTCAGACACAATTGCAAACCATTTAGCAGAGCATTTTGCTCAGAGTTCCACTTCTGTGAATTACCCACTGTCCTTTTACTCCCTGAAGGAGTCGTTGGAACGTCGGAGCCTTTCATTTCACACACACCACCCTGAATCGTACAATGCTCCGTTAAGTGAAAGGAAATTCCAAAGTGCCTTAGCCACTTGCCCTGATACACCTCACGGGCCAAATGGCATCCACTGTCAGATGCTCAAACACCTCTCAGTGGACTGCCAGTGATTCCTCCTAGATCTTTCCAATAATATCTGCATTGAGGGTTAGTTCCTGTCACAATGGTGAGAAAGCATTGCAATTCCCGTGTTGAAACCTGGCAAGAATCCACTAGAGTTGGACAGCTACTGCCCCATTAACCTCACCTACTTTCTTTGCAAGTTGCTCGAACCCATGATGAGCCAGAGGTTGAGTTGGCTAGTTGAGTCTCAGTTGCTTCTGGCTCCATCTCAGGGTGGGTTCTGTAAGGGCCGCTCTGCCACCAATAATCTGGTATGCCTGTTGTCTGCCATCTGTACAACCTTTGCCCACCATCAGCATCTGGTCGCCATCTTTTTTGACAAGTGGAAGGCATTCGATATGACATTGCAACATCACATCCTCTCTACGCTTCATGGTTACGATCTTTGGGGTCCCCTCCCAATTTTAATACAAAATTTTCTGTCGCTTGGTTCCTTCCGTGTGCAAGTTGTGGCGTCCTTTAGTTCCTCCTGAGTTCAGGCGAATGGGGTCCCACAAGGATCTGTATTAAGAGGCTGCCTCTTTTTGATAGCAATTAATGGGCTTGCTGTGGCGGTGGAATGCCTTTCTCATCTTCCTTGTAGGCTGACGACTTCTGCCTGTACTATAGCTCCACTGGCATTGCAGCTGCTGAACAGCAGCTGCAGGGAGCTATCCAAAATGAGCAGTCTTGGGCTGTAGCACATGTCTTCCAGTTTACGGCTGCCAAGACTTGCGTTATGCATATGTCAGTGACACGCTGTTCAACGTGAGCCATGGCTTTATCTTGACACCAAACCTCTTGTGTTGTGGAGATGCATCAGTTTTTGGGATCGGTTTTCGATACCTGGTTGACTTGGCTGCTTCATATTTGGCAGCTTAAACAAATGTGCTGTCAGCATCCTAATGCTCCTCTTTGCTTCAGTCACACCAACTGAGGTGCCGATCGGTCTACACTTCTACGGCTGTACCAGGCGTTAATTCAGTCCTGCTTAGACTATGGAAGCCTGGCTTATGGTTTGGTAACACCTTGCGCATAGTGGTTGCTGGGCCCAATATTTCACAGCGGGGTCTGACTCACCACTGGGGCTTCCCTGACAAGCCCTGTCAACAGTGTACTTGTGGAGGCAGTTGTCCCTCCATTGTGGTTCTGACGCCAACAATTACTGGCCGCTTATGCTACACACATCTGTAGCTTGCCCGGGCATCCCACTTATCGTCTTCTGTTCCCTCATTCAATCGACCACCTTCCGGAATGGTAGCACAGGTCAGGGTGTACGCTCACAGTTTCCGTCAGAGCTCTTCTCTCTGGGCTTGAGGTTTTCCGACTTCCATTCTTTTCTGGGCGCCTCAGTGTATACCTCCAGGATGTGTGTGCCACTCATGGTGTTGGCTCGATTTGGCACTGGGCCTGAAGGACTCAGTCCTTCCTGAGGCCCTCTGTTGCAGCTTTCTCTCAATTCTTGCCACGGTTCAAGGTAGTGACGTTGTCTATACTGATGGTTCAATGGTTGCTGGTCATGTCGGTCATGCTCTTGTTCTACAGGAACATTACGAACAACACTCACTGGCAGCTGGCTGCAGTGTTTTCACTGCCAAGATGGTCACCATCTCTCACGCTCTAGAGTATTTATGCTTCTGCTCAGGTGAGTACTGCATTATCTGTAGTGACTCCCTGAGCAGTTTACAAGGTATCGACCAGTGTTTCCCTCACTCTCGTCTGGTGATGGCTATCCAGGGGTCCCTCCATACTCTTGCCAGTAGTGGCCGCTCTGTGGTCTTTGTGTGGACCCTGGGTCCTGTATGCATGCTGGGTAATTAGTGTGTTGACATAGTGACCAAAGAGGCTGTCGGTGCACCAGCCATGGAGATTTGCCTTTTGGAGTGTGACCTCTGGTCAGTTTTGCAGCAGAAGGTACTTTGCACCTGGGGTGAAGAATGGCACGCCCTTCCTTCACCCAACGAACTTCGGGCCATCAAGGAGGCTACCGGTGCGTGGCACTCCTCCTTGTGGGTCTCTCACATGGACTCTGTTGTCCTCTGCTGGCGGAGCATTGGTCACACCTGGATAACGCTCAGCTATTTATTGCAGCTTGAGGACCAACCTATGTCGCTGTGGGTCACCTTTGACAGTGGTCCTCATCTTGTTGGACAGCTCGCTTTTAACGCTGCTCAGGCATTGTTTGCACTTCCTGATACACTTCCTAAACTTTTATCAGATGATGTTGCGATGGCAGATTTAGTTTTGAGTTTAATTGATGCAGGAGGTTTTTATCGCTTAATCTAAGTGTGTTACATTTTTTTTTGTGTAGAGTCTGGCATTTGGTCTACGATTTTAGACTGGGTTTTTAGTGGGTTTCGTGGTGGTTGGCCTTTCCTTTTCCTTTCTTTTTTTTTTGTTTTTTGTTTTATTTGATTTTATGGTCGGCCAACCACTGTCACAATCCGTGTGATTCTAATTCCTTTTGTCAGGTATCTGTCTGTGTCTTTCTTGTCCTGTTTGTTGTCTCTTGTCATCTCCATTCTTTGTTTTTACTCCTTGTGGTGGTTTCAAGTTCATGGAAAAAGGGACACATGGCCCTAGTAGTCTGGTCCCTTCAATCTCACAAACCAACCAATCATCTCAAGGATGACAATAGTAATGGAAGTTGCTGGAGTATTGGGAACTGTAGATTAATATCAACTTGTGTGATGGATGAATCTTTGGAATGTCAGACTCGTGTCCCAATAAATGGATGGTATTAAGGACAAGCCATCAGCTGCTAACATACATTACATGGGTTACATTACATGTGTATCTGCTGTAGCTGCTTCTGTTCTTCCTTTTGCTTAAGAATTCAAAATTGGACACATGTATATTAAAATGGTTCATCCTTGGATCAAATTCAAACTAGCTGCCTATGTCTTCTGAACTTAGTTCCATTTGCAACAAGTCAACCAGACAAACTTTTTCCCTTTATCTATATATCTTCTGAAGCATCAGACTCTGACACATCTGCTATAGTCACTGGCATTCAGAGACTCATCAGTACGGTTATCAAGTAATTGTTCAAGGTAAGATAAGTTTGTTAAGAACTCGTTCATAAATTTTTATTTAGGGACAGAGACACGAATAGATGTGCAAAAACTCAAGGAAGCATCACCTCTGTCAGAGGTGGGATCAAGACCTACAACCCCTGGGAAAGCATCTATCTTGCCCTACACAGCCTCCACAGGCAGGCACCACAGCGGTTATGCCCAGACAGGGATCAGCCTGTCACCACAGTCACACCTTTTCATGGCAGCATATTTACTTCTTCCCCAGGCATCAGCATGAAAGTGACAAGAAGAAATAACATTGTGAGCAAGTAGTTGTAATGGCTCACAGGTAGCATTCAGTTGGAGACAGTTGACGCTCTGATCCAAGAATACAAGTTATTGGTTTCAGATGCATGTGGGAGATATTGCACGCCACTGACTACTGTAGAGATATTGAAAGAATTATGTTGAAACAGGCACTACCAGCAGAATTCCTTGCTCGAGCAGGAAGAGACTGAGTGCAAAGCAGGGCCATATGGAGCTTGTGTGTAAGAGCTGTCCTCTCGTTTCCTAAATATGAAGCAGTTGAAGTGAGTGACCAACTTCAGTTTGAATGACAGTTAACTGAAGGCTAAGGAAAGCTGTACTGCTTGCCCAAAGATCAACTGTAAAACAAGAACTCAGTGAGGAAAATGTGCTACATTGGCTGGCAGTTGCAGAGTTCTGTCTGAATGCAGCATGGGAAGATGTATTTTTCACACATAAGGTATCTAATGATTTTTCATCTCCTGCTGCTTACTTTTCTTTCTGAGGGCCAGTGGAAAATCCCTTGGTGACGGGAAAACATCAAACATGAGATGAGAAAATTTGAGCTAGTTCTAATTCACTTCATTCTTGTAACTGAAATAAACTACTTCGTTATGTTTTGATTATTACATTCTGTTTACTTAATCTGTGCCGACATACATGAATAGATATAAATCAAGAGAGCATTGTTTTAAAGCTATTTTTTGTTATTTTTGATTTGCCCGCCTTCCACTCTATTGCTATCCTCTGGACTTGCCCAAAAATAATCAAAACATTTCTTCTAACTTTATCTCCCTGTCTCTCTCTCTCTCTCTCTCTCTCTCTCTCTCTCTCTCTCTCTCTCAGGAACCAGGTTATGAGAATGGCTTGTAGTTTCTAAATAGTGTTCAAATATTGAAACTGGCCTGTGTGCTGTAGTTAATTGATGGAGTGTGCTCTTCTTCCTATAGTGGTCATAGGATAATAAAGAATGTCATATTTGTTTGCATTGGACAAATTTTTTCTGAAGGGTGGACTACAGCATTGAAATTGTTCTTCCTGTAAATGGAGAACAAATGGAACTATTGACACTGCATTATGTAATTTCCATTGTGCTTGCTCCATAGCCTGATAAAGCACAGCATTGTTAAGAGGCCATCTGATCTCAACAATTGATCATTTTGCCTAGTTAGTGCTACATAACAATAGCAAGAGCACGCACTAACCATGCACCTTTCAATAGGAGCAAATGATATGAGGAGTGGGGAGTAACCATAATGCCACTTGTCTCTGACACTTCATACCCTCATCTCTCCACAAACATTGTTAAATTGATTATCATATATGTAAATCTGGCAGGAGGCACAGTATGATCACATCACAGCACACAGAGATGGCTCCCACAAGGAAGGAGCACACCATTGGAGATGCTAGTAACTATGGGACATACTTCTGCAAGGGTTTCATCATCATCTACTATGTCTGCTCACAAGCGAACATTGAATGAGTTACAGCCACAGACAATTCTTCCATCAGTGCCACAGTTCCTTGTTGTTTCTCATTTGGACGAAGCTCAAGACTCCTCGAAAGTCAACCCTTTCATTATTCAGAAAGGTGTCGACATGATTGCAGTTCCTGTAAAGTCTTGTTCCCGATGACGAAATGGCACCTTGTTGTTAAAAGCAGTCAGTGCCATCCAGGCACAAAAATTGCTGTGAACTTCACTGCTATGCACCTTCCCTCTCTGGGTGGAAGTGCAATGCACTTTTAATTCATCATGAATTGTGGTTTATACACACTCACTCAATGGATTGTCCAATGAGGAAATACGACCTTGTCAGACTAGTAGTTTTGTAGCAACAGTACATATTCATGAAAAGCGTTGACAAGGACTTGGTACCAACCTGTACTATCTTCTTGATATTTGACAGAGTTCAACTTCAATCAAACATTAAAGTGGGCTACAAGATAATTTCATTTCACCCTTACATCCCAAACCTAGGCATTGCTAGCAGTGTCAGTGGTTTAATCATACTAGCCAGTCGTGTTCAAATCCGGGCAAATGCTTTTCATGAGGCAAGGATGCCCATGCTGCTTGCTCTCGAGATTGCCCTATTTTCAAAGATGAACATCTTATTCAAGAAATCAGAGGGAAGGAAAAGGTGTTGACACTTGCTGCTAGTAAGTTATTCACAAGTCAAAAGCCCACTGTGCCTCCCACAGGTAAATATAGCACTGTCCTTGCATCTCCTCAGCCTACTAAGGAGGCAGCCCCGCAGACTTGTGATCTCACCTTTGATGCCACAGTCATCAGATCGGCCAGTGCAAATATCGTCCGTTCAACCTCCCCATTATCACCTGCTCACTCTAGTGACATTCGATGACCGTCACTTTCATAGCGTCGACGATCAGGTCACTCATATTAAAGAAGTTATTCTTACAGCCATGGAATGTTCAATACCTCAGACGTCGGACATCTGATGTATCTGCCCCCCCTTGGCAATTCCTTGGTTGAACGAGGCGTGAGTGGCAACATGCCCTTTGGGTTTTCCGCCACCATCCTACTTTGGCCAACTGTATCCACTATATGCAGTCATGTGTGTGATTCTGTCGCATCATCCGCAATAGCAAGAAGGCAAGCTAGGACTTCTTTACTAGCTCTTTTGACACCATCACTCCCTCCTCTGAAGTTTGGAGTCAAATTCGACAGTTATCTGGTGAACCTAGTTTCTCCCCGATCTCTGGGCTCACTGTCATGCGTGATACCTTAGTGGACCCAGTCGCTATTTCTAACTCATTGGGTCAACACTTTGCTGAGATTTCAAGCTCTTCAAATTACCTGCCAGCCTTTCCCCTGAAGAAATGTACAGCAGAAGTTCGACCCCTTGCTATCTCCTCTCAAAATGGCGAAAGCTAGAATACTGTTTTCTCCATGCGGTAACTCTAGCACGCACTCTCTTCCTCTCTCTCTTCCACCCCGGCACCAAATGGTATGGACATCCTAATGTTGCTGCATTTACCATACCACAGTCTGTGCTACCTCCTTCGCCTTTATAATCGAATTTGGACGGAGAGTACTTTTCCCAGAAGGTGGCAGGAAGCTATTGTCGTTATTGTTCTGAAACCTGGAAAGGACAAACATCTCCCCTCTAGCTATCCCCCATTCCTCTCACGAGTAGTGTAAATAAGGTTTCTGAGCGTATAGTGGATTGCCGTTCAGCCTGGTGGCTGGAGCCCTGAAGTCTTTTATCACCTGCCCAGTGCAGTTTGAAAAAGTATCGTTATGCAGTTGACCACCTCGTTGCTCTCTCCACTTCATCATGAAAAATTTTCTCAGGAAAATCCAAACATTAGCAATATTTTTTGATCTGGAGAGAGCATAAGATACCTGTTTGAGGACAGGCATCCTCCGCACACTGTTCTCTAGGGGCTTTCGAGGTCAACTGCAACTTTTTATTTGTGTATTTATGGCAGAGCGCATATTTAAAGTGCAATTGAACACTACGCTCTCCCGTACTTTCTCCCAAGAAAATGGGATACCCCAGGGCTCCATGCTAAGTGTTGTACTGTTTGCCATTGCCATAAATCCAATAATGGATTGTCTACTTCCCGATGTCGCAGGCTACTTCTTTGTGGACCATTTTGCGATCTACTACAGCTTTCAATGGACCAGCCTTCTTGAACGAAGTCTTCAAGGATGTCTCAATCGCCTCCACTCTTTGATCATCGAAACTGGCTTCCGCTTTACTCCCAGTATGACCGTTTGTCAATTTCTGCCGTTGTACAGAGGTTCTCCGGCCTTCCCTACATCTAGGTCCTGTCAAAAATCCATTTTTGGAGGTCGCTAATTCTTGAGTCTTACGTTTGACAGGAAACTGAGCTGGGCCTCCCACATATCCTATCTTACGGCTCGCAGTCTGTGATCTCTCAACATCCACTGTGTCCTGAATGGTACCTCCTGGGGAGCGGACTGAGTGGTCCTTCTCTGCCCCTATCGCACCTTAGTACACTCTAGTACACTTGAAATTGGTCTGTGGAAGCTTAGTTTACTCCTCTGCTTGGACATCTATTCTTCGGCGTCTCTACTCTGTCCACCACTGTGGATTGCGTTTAGCATCTGGAGCCTTTTACTCCAGCCCTGTGGAAAGCCTTTATGCTGAGACTGCTGAACCTCTGCTGTCCAATCGGTGAGCTGTCCTTCTGACAATGAGTCATTATGCTAGCCATCTGCCCTCCATGACTGCTAATCTGGTCCATGACATTTGTTTTTGGCAGCTTCTTGGATTTAGGGTATGCAGGCCACCCTTACTCTCTACTACCACCAGGAGTCCGCTTCTGTCAATTGCCATGTTCTCTTCCTTTTCACTTTCCTAAAACTTTGTTGACAATTAGGGGTAGGGCACCACCTTGGCTTCGTCCCGGACCTGCCTGCTCAGTGACCTTTGTCAGTTTCCCAAGGAAGGTACCCCCCCCCCCCCCCCCCCCCTCTCTTGTTTATCATTAGGCATCTGCTGCTCTATGTGTACAAATGAAGGATGCCACATTTATTTACACTGACAGCTCCAAAACATCATTTGGTGTAGGGAGTGCTAATATTGTTGGTGACACCCCTAATAAATTTCGGCTTCCTGACCAGTGTTCAGTTTTAACTGCGGAATTTTACACTGTCCTCCAGGCTGTCCAATACATGTGTCGCCATCAGCAGATACAGTATATTATATGCTCAGATTCCCTTGGCTCTCTCCACCGTCTCCAAGCCCTCTACCCTGTCCACCCTCTGGTCCACCAGTTTCAGGACTGTCTTCACTTGTTCCACTTGAGGGCCATCTCTGTGGTGTTCCTCTGAATGACAGGACACGTTGGTATCCATGGAAATGAGGTGGCTCATATAGCAGCCAAGGCTGCAGTCTCTCTTCTTCAGCCTGCTGTTTGCACGGTTCTCTTAATCAATCTACAGAAGGTTTTATGTAATCGTGTTGCTCTTTTATGGCACTCACATTGGTCTGCAGTTCCCAATAATAAATTGTGGGATGTGAAAGCTCTTCCTTGTGCTTGGACCTCTGCCCCCAGACCTCATCATCAGGAGAAGGTAATTTTAACTAGACTCTGGATAGGGCACTGTCTTTTTAGCCATCGACATCTGTTAAGTGGTGGTTCTCCCATGCTTTGTCCCCACTGCTCTCAACCATGGGCGGTGAGACACCTTTTACTTGAGTGCCCCTATTTTACTCTGTTATACACCCGTCTACAGCTGTCACCTGATATGTCTCCCATTTTAGCAGATGACACGAGCTCAGCTGATAGCGATCTCGAGTTTATTAGTATCAGTGAGATGAGATCAGCCATTTGAAGCTGTTTTTGGGAACAAACAACCCACCTTGTATAGTGGTTTCCTAAGCTTCCCTTCTGTTTCTTAGTTTACCCATTTTTTTGAGTTTCCACTCTCATTGCTCCTGATTTCCAGTTTGGTTCTTTACCTTTTCCTAAGCCACAGATTGGGCACTAACGACCGTAGCAGTTTTGCATACTAAAACCATAACAAAACAGGCTGTTACAACCAAAATGGATATGCTTCCCATTCAGAGGATTAATAACTTACCACTGCTGCAACCCCACGGCAAACTGTGGACATTCATGGACCTGATTAAGATATGTTGCTATTTCTAGACTTTTTGTTCCCATTTTAATTTTTCTTATTTTATTTATTGTGTATGTCATTCAGACCCCTAGCCCTTTGCCTGCCCCAGTCAAATTATGCCCCTGCTCATGCCACTACTCAACAAGCGTTTCTTACTTGCAGTTTTGTGTTTATTGGACATGTTCACATTGGTCACATTGTGCTGCTGCTGTCACATCACCTTCCAGCTGTATTAGTCATGATCACAGAGGATACACCAGGCTAAAATACAAAGAAGCTTCGAAATTGCCCACATCAACAGCTCTAGCATCTTCCTGATCAAATGCTACAGTGTATCAAAAATGGAGTATGGATGCATTGTCTGTAGCTCTATCGAACAGTGATCTTACAGACTATTTTAAGCCTTCCATTTTGACACTTTGTATCTCCTCCAGGTGATGTAAGATTTCCCTTTTGCACATCACAGAATCCAAAATTACATTGCAGTTGGATTTTGTATAAATGTTTAATTAGCTACTTGTAATAGTTCTAACTACATATAAGGACTGCCTAATGTTAAATCATGACTACTGAGTACCACACTTGTTCATGGTAATTTGCTGGATAAGCTGCGTATCCACATGGACATGTGGTTCATTTCGTTGCAGGATATAAAATTTTGGAGATGTTGGGACTCCCATACTGGTGTGCTGTTTCCTCACTCCCACTGTTCCTCTCTGCAGTGTCAATATGAATACATGTTAAGCTGTCACAATACTTTTGCATTGTGGTATCATCAATCCCACTGTCACATAGTCAACTCAAAGACATGTACACTATCTTCTTTGTAAATTAGACATACATTTCTGCATAGCACCTTAACGCCATCCACAGTATTAAGTGTTCGCTATGAAACACATAAGTCTCACTTCTCTGTGTGTACAGCTACAATGCAGTGAGGCTGGTTCACTGATGCCAGTGGCCACAGATGAATGCCATCAACAGCTATTTGGATGCCCACAGCGCTATGTTTGTCACATTTGCAGTCTGCTGTAGCCACTTGAACTGCAGTAATTCACGACTGTAGTATGGTGACTAACAGACTGTGTGCTAACACACACACACACACACACAAAATACATATTTTCACATAGCGGGAAAATAACTTTCTGGATCCGAACCAACACTGTACCTTAAACTGTCTATGTGCATCAGTAAGAAGCAACCTGAAAGGGTTGCATGGCCCTTTATCTTAAGTATCCGTGACATAATCAACATGCTCCAGGACAGGTAATAACATGTTAGATTCAAACATATGAACCGTGATGATGAATTATTCTAAGATGCAATTCTCTGGGACAGGTCAGTCTGTCCATAAATAGACAAATCTTATAAAATAATTATGTACAGTTGAGGTCAGTGTCCTCCAGTTGCATAGGTATGCAGTGATTACATTATTTGCAAAAAGATAACATTACTGTGATTGGGATTCACAGTGATCATGTGACCTTTAGTGCTTCTTCTCAGCATCACACTGCCAATAAAAAAGAAAGGGATTCATATATGAAGTTACAGTTCTAAGCTACCACAACTCTACTACACTGTGTGGTGTATGTCATGTGATGTCTGCTAAATGGGACTAGAACCACCAAGCCTCAAAAGTTAGGGATCTGTTGGTGATCAGTAACCTGGAATACAATGGAGACAATTATGTGTCATATCATCTCCTACTTCCTACCTCCTGACTGAGAACCTTTAATTTGATAATTGTCTGTTACTCCTTTCCCTTTTCATGATCTCTTGTACTATTTCACCAGGTCATAGCTGAGGTTGTGTTCATTTTTGCAAACTATACGTATTTGTCACTGGGAGTATGCTTACACCAACCTTCAAACATCTGGCAGCTGAGGTCTGCATTCCCACCATGCTAACTTGCATTTCCTGGCCACCATTGTCTGCTCTGTGACAGTGGCTGTACGTGGCAGCTGGCAGCTCTAGTGAATTCACATAATTGAGCTCACTTGAAACTCAAATATTTTGTGATTATTCACTTGGATCATTATGCAGTTTTCATAAATGTCACTTCAATAAACTTTCACATCTATCTACTTGTATCTGCACCTGATTTGTTATCTCCAATACTATTTTAATTTACCATCTTACTAATACAGAGATGAGCATTGCAGTGACATGACATACTACTGCCATGTTCAAAGGCGTTTGATTTACACTTAAATTCAGTTCATATATATTATTGTTATTGTTATTGTTATTGTTATTATTTTTTTTTTTTTCAGCTCCCTAAAAAGATACGGCTCGAGGAGCTGTTGGCAGGTGAGATTTTTGCTTTCTTCAGTAGCTTAATTATACATTAATGATTGAATGTAAATGTTTTCTTCTGTGGTACTTTCTTTTTATTCTTCTTCTTTGACTTTAATCCTTTATTTATGGTATGCTAAATTAGTTGAGTGAAACAGTTGTTCAAAAGTTTGTACTTAAACTTGACACTGGATATTAATTTTCTAGTGCATAATTCATAGTGTATAATTGGCAGTGTCATCATAACTACAACAGATAGTTGTGTTCAAAATGTTTACTGTGGTAGGCTGTGAGGGAAATGTGATCAAAGATAAAGAATACAAATTGTAAGTATCAAACTGACATTTAAAAATAGCTCACAATGAAGGTAAGTAATGATTGCCAATTGGCACACTACGATAAGCAGCAATGTTTAGACCCCACACACTTTATTCTGTAGTCATGGCACATATTCAGCTCATCATCTTGAGATAAATATATTTAAGCATACAACTGTCACTCAACATAGCTGAGATTCTTGAAGAGTAAAATTTCCAATATTATTGGGGACTGGAAAAAGTCAACCACATTCATAGCCAGTGATTTGAAACCTCATTGTCATGTCTTGAAAGGAAGAATAGTGTCCCTTTAATCATTCTCCTCTCCCCCAAACCAGTATTTTTACGCATGACTGATGTCTGAAATAGCCTAGTCCATTTGGGAACCACAATTGCTCTCAATCTGCATACCGCAAGCGTGCAATTGACTACGCTGTGACAACATGCTGTTGTGCACAAGATGCCTGACTTGTAGGCAGGTTCACAACCTGTGGCCTGGAGACTCCACTCCCATACCAGCTTTCCTTATTTAAACATATGGGAATTCCCCTTAACTCATCCTTAAGTTACACAATCCTCCCTGCCTCAGTACTCACTAGCACCTATCCTGACCTTTCCTGTACATAGCTCCATCCTGATCTTCTCACCTGATCTGCCCAACACAGCTCCTCACCCAGTTGTCCTGAAGGTCTAAGACAATATATCTGATTTGCATATGGACACACAGTGGCAAATGTTATTCCAGGCTTAGCCTTTTACTGCTTGTTTCCAGATTAACCCTTGCATGACCAATGTAACATACTAAGTTGATGCACAAGAATATAGTGTTGTCTTAAAGTTCAATGAACATGAAGGTTATGCATAATGGAGGCTTCTGTCATCATCAGTAACATAATCTGCTTCACTGTTTACTACAGTCTATAAATACTGGGGTAACATTCTGAATTAGCAACTCTAGAAGTAATGTGGTTTTGTAGTGGAGAACTCATACAATGATGTTCACTATGTATTTACACTTAAAAAGGAAGTTTGGTGAAGGTCATTTGATGGAGCAGAAAAGGTGAAAAAATCAGGTGAAAAAGGTGGGTACAGAATGACTTCTGAACCCAACTCTGGTATAGTGTTTCTTGTCAGTCTAGTGGAATGCTGGTGGGTTTTATTGTGGACTAGCAAATAGTCTTCCTTGTTGTTGTTCTTGATTGCATCTGCAGGAGGTCTGTTGTAAACAATAAATATCAGCAGTGAAGATTACACCTCAGGGAAGGAGTTTGTAGAAAAGAACATTATCTCTTTTCCACCAGATGCATAACATTATCTTTTGTGGATGCACACCCGTTTTTGTATGGGGAGTTTCTCCTTTGCTCAGACTCAAGCAGTCCTTTCCATTCTTCCACATACATTAAGCATAAAGACAAAATGTTGCCTGTTTGTTGCCTGTTTCTCTTGAGAGTCTGATTTGTATTTCTACATTTGTTGGATTTTTATGTACAATGGCATAATCATTTACAAATGCTCGACAGTGAATTTCACTATTTGTTTCCTTAGCATCTAGTCTTACTGGTAATAAGTTGTGTTCTGTCAGTTTTTGTTTGCATTATCTTACTATTTTCTCTAGGATGAAGTTAAAGAGGAGTGGAGACAGGCTGCACCTTGCATTACACCTGTTTTTATTTAGAGTGCCTTCAATACTTCACACGAAAACTGTACTTTTGCTTCACTGTCTGTGAGTGTTTCATGAATAAGGTAGTTTAGCTTTAATGCCAAATTCTTGAGTCACTTTGTCTAGTGATTCCCTGTCAATCGAATCGATTGCATTTTTAAAATATATAAATGTTAAAACTATGTCTTCCGAGTTTGTAGGTATGTGGCAGATTATGGACTTGATGTTGAAATTCCGATCTGAGCGAGTTCTGCCCTTTCTAAATCCAATCTGATATTCTCACAAGTAGCTATCAAGTGTTGCTTCTACCTGCTCACTGACAGTAGAGATATATCTCTGCAACTGTTTATATCATGTTCATCGCCATTTTTGTGCACAGGATGGGTAAGAGTCACTTTCCAGTTTCCCATATTTCTTAAAATATAGTCTGAAGTTGTTATTTTTGGTTGGGACATTTTATAACTTTGTCCACTGGCTTTGTTGTTTTCCACAGTATTTATTAAGTTTTTTAAAATTTCCTTAGCTGTGGGAGATAGATTTGCTTCTGTGTTTCCATGAAGATCTGGAAATCCTAGCTAATAGTTCATTTGTCCACAGTTGCAGAGTTGTTGAAAGTACCAAACTTTCTTATTAATTTACAGGTCTGGTTATTTGCTTATTTTACCATTTTCATCTCTGAAGTACACTACTGGCCATTAAAATTGCTACACCAAGAAGAAATGCAGATGATAAATGGGTATTCGTTGGATAACTATATTATACTAGAACTGACATGTGATTACATTTTCACGCAATTTGGGTGCATAAATCCTGAGAAATCAGTACCCAGAACAATCACCTGTGGCCGTTATAACTATGCCTGGGCATTGAATCATACAGAGCTTGGATGGCATGTACAGGTACAGCTGTCCATGCAGCTTCAACACGATATCACAGTTAATCAAGAGTAGTGACTGATGTATTGTGATGAGCCAGTTACTCGGCCACCATTGACCAGATGTTCTCAATTGGTGAGAGATCTGGAGAATTTGCTGGCCAGGGAAGCAGTCGAACATTTTCTGTATCCAGAAAGGCCCGTACAGGACCTGCAACATGTGGTCGTGCATTATCCTGCTGAAATGTAGGGTTTTGCAGGGATCGAATGAAGGTTAGAGCCGTGGGTCGTAACGCATCTGAAATGTAACGTCCACTGTTCAAAGTGCTGTCAATGCGAACAAGAGGTGGCACCCCATGCCAACATGACGGATGATAAGCCAGTATGGTGCTAATAAATACATGCTTCCAATGTGCATTCACTGCAGTGTCGCCAAACATGGATGTGATCATCATGATGCTATAAACAGAACCTGAACTCATCCGATAAATGACATTTTACCATTCGTGTACCCAGGTTCATCATTGAGTACTCCATCAGTGGTGCACCTGTCTGTTATGCAGCATCAAGGGTAATTTCAGCCATGGTCTCCGGGCTGATAGTACATGTTGCTGCAAATGTTGTGAAACTGTTTGTGCAGATGGTTGTTGTCTTGCTGACTCAGGGTTCGAGACATTGCTGCAAGATCCGTTACAGCCATGTGGATAAGATGCCTGTCATCTCGACTGCTAGTGATACGAGTCTGTTGGGATTCAGCACGGCATTCCATATTACCCTCCTGAACCCAATGATTCCATATTCTCCTAACAGTCACTTGATCTCGACCAACGCGAGCAGCAATGTCGCAATGCGATAAACCGCAATCACGATAGGCAACAAACCGATCTTTATCAAAGTCAGAAACATGATGGTACGCATTTCTCCTCCTTACACAAGGCATCACAACAGCATTTCACCAGGCAATGCCGGTCAACTGCTGTTTGTGTATGAGAAATCAGTTGGAAACTTTACTCATGTCAGCACGTTATAGGTGTCGCCACCGGTGCTAACATTGTGTGAATGCTCTGAGAAGCTAATAATTTCCATATCACAGCATCAGTTTCCTGTCGGTTAAATTTCACGTCTGTAAGATGTCCTCTTTGTGATGTAGCAATTTTAATGGCCAGTAGTGTAAATACTTGAAGCTTGGTAGCCCTTTAGGTGATTTTTAAAAATCCTACAGAAATTCTGTGTGTGATTTCTAACAAAGTTGTTTTGTATGTCAAGAAGTTTACATTTCCCAAAAGACCATTTAGCACCCTTTATTATTCTTTCAGTTTCTTTCCTTTGCACTTCAAATTCATCAAAGTGCTTAGTCTTCCGAGAACAATAACTTTTTTCCTTTCTTTTGTTCTTTCTGCAACTGCTTTTTCACACGCTTCATTCCATCAGACTATCTTCATTTGTGTTGCTCCAATACATTCTTCACTTCCCTCTTGATTGCATTGGATAATTCTTCCCATTTTCCTCATTTTTCTATTTTAATTTCTTCTTGAAAATGTTGTATTGTCTCTCTTTTGATGTTGAGTCTCTCTGTGTTATATTTAATCAATTTTTGCTGTCTCTTGTAGTTTTTATTAGGGAGAAGTTACAGTTTAATTTGTCATGTAATGATCAGAGACAAATTCCCTCATTGTTACTTCCACATTCGTGATATCTTTAGTATTGTTTTGAGAAATAGCCACTTGATCTCATTGCAGTGCATCTAGTATTACATTTGGAGATATCCACCATTTTGCTTTCCTTGGCATTTTATGGAAGAAGTTGACATAAACTTCAACTGAATTGTTTTATGAAGATGAGTAAGTCCTGAGCCATTTTTGTTCATTCTTTTATGCGATGGATATTCTCTTAAAATACTCTAGTAGCATCACAAAATTGGCTTTTGTAGCTTTTTATATTTTGTCTTCCAAAAGTTATCAGATACTGCTACTGCACTCGTATTTTTCTTATCGTCATCATTAAAAGGAATGTGGCAATTAAAGGGTATACTGTTTATTTTTGCAATTTCACTGTCAGAAGTGTGTCTTTCGGAATGAGATTGAAATTGTCACATTATATTCAAACATTTTATGAATTTAGAGGGCAGTAGCAAGTATTGGCATTCCTTTTATAATTTTTATAGCTGGTTTCTCCTCAAAAAATTTAGTGTTTGTTTTCGATTCTGTATCATTTTTCTCCAAAAATTTTCTCGTACTGCTAAAATTTGTATGTCATACTTGTCTAAGAGAATTTAAAGTTCTCCTTGTTTACCAAATTTTAATAATGAGTTCGCATTCAAGGTGTCTGTGAAGAGTTTCCTTTTGAACTTGAATTTGGAAGACTAAGAAGGTTGCTCTGACACATTCTTCCTGCTATCTTTGTTGTTGTTGTTGTTGTTGTTGTTGTTGTTGATGATGATGATGATGATGATGATGATGATGATGATTATAGTGGCAAACAGAAGAGTTTGAGAACTAACTCTTTCATGTACCAAATGGTTTGTATTCTTGGTTTACACCACAAGGCGCTTCTTTGTCGATTTTCAACAAAATATCCCTGCTTTCCGACAGTCACTGTTTTCAAGTAACTAAAAAATTTTAATTTTCAATAATTCCTTTGAGCTAAATTATTTAGGGAACTTAAGAATGGCGCCATGTACAAAAATTTCAGACTGTCAGTTATGAGAATTTTATAAAAGTGACAGTGTACAGGAATAAGTGGTGTCACGAAATATTATCTTAAGTAATTAATGATTTTGAACTACATAAATAATGTATAAATAATTACTTATTCAGTGTCTGGAACAACTGGTCTACAAAGCAGACTAGCTTTTTGTTCCATAAGTTTAAATTGCGACATGTGCATTTTTTTTTCTTATTAATGAATGTGCAGTATACTGAAATTGTATCTTAGATGATGAAACTGCAAAAAGGTGGGAATTTAACGAGATGGGAACTGGATAAATGGACTAAACCAGAGGTTGTAGAGAGTTTCAGGGAGAGCATAAGGGAACAATTGACAGGAATGGGGGAAAGAAATACGGTAGAAGAAGAATGGGTAGCTTTGAGGGATGAAGTAGTGAAGGCAGCAGAGGATCAAGTAGGTAAAAGGACGAGGGCTGGTAGAAATCCTTGGGTATCAGAAGATACATTGAATTTAATTGATGTAAGGAGAAAATATAAAAATGCAGTAAATGAAGCAGGCAAAGAGGAATACAAATGTCTCAAAAATGAGATCGACAGGAAATGCAATAGTGCTAAGCAGGGATGGCTAGAGAACAAATGTGAGGATGTAGAGGGTTATCTCAGTAGGGGTAAGATAGATACTGCCTACAGGAAAATTAAAGAGACCTTTGGAGAAAAGAGAGCTACTTGTATGAATATCAAGAGCGCAGTTCTAAGCAAAGAAGGGAAAGCAGAAAGATGGAAGGAGTATATAGAGGGTCTATACAGGGCGATGTTCTTGAGGACAATATTATGGAAATGGAAGAGGATGTAGATGAAAATGAAATGGGGGATGTAATACTGCGTGAAGAGTTTGACAGAGCACTGAAAGACCTGAGTCGAAACAAGGCCCCAGGAGTAGACAACATTCCATTAGAACTACTGGCGGCCTTGGGAGAGAGAGTCCTGACAAAACTGTACCATCTGGTGAGCAAGATGTATGAGACAGGCATAATACCCCCAGACTTCAAGAATAGTATAATAATTCCAATCCCAAAGAAAGCAGGTGTTGACAGATGTGAAAATAACCAAACTATCAGTTTAGTAAGTCATGGCTACAAAATACTAATTGGTAGAAATCGACCTCGGGGAAGATCAGTTTTGATTCCGTAGAAATGTTGGAACACATGAGGCAATAATGACCTTACGACTTATCTTAGAAGAAAGATTAAGGAAAGGCAAACCTTCGTTTCTAGCATTTGTAGACTTAGAGAAAGCTTTTGACAATGTTGACTGGAATATTCTCTTTCAAATTCTAAAGGTGGCAGGGCTAAAATCCAGGGAGCAACAGTCTATTTACAATTTGTATAGAAACCAGATGGCAGTAATAAGAGTCGATGGACATGAAAGGGAAGCAGTGGTTGAGAAGGGAGTGAGACAGGGTTGTAGCCCGTCCCCGATGTTATTCAATCTGTATATTGAGCAAGCAGTAAAGGAAACAAAAGAAAAATTCCGAGTTGGTATTGAAATCCATGGACAAGAAATAAAAACTTCAAGGTTTGCCGATGACACTGTAATTCGGTCAGAGACAGAAAAGGACTTGGATGAGCAGTTGAATGGAATGGACAGTGTCTTGAAAGGAGGATATAAGATGAACATCAACAAAAGGAAAATGAGGATAAAGGAATGTAGTTGAATTAAGTCGGGGTGATTCTGAGGGAATTAGATTAGGTAATGAAACACTTAAAGTAGTAAAGGAGTTTTGCTGTTTGGGGAGCAAAATAACCGATAATGGTCAAAGTAGAGAGGATATAAAATGTAGACTGGCAATGGCAAGGAAAGCATTTCTGAAGAAGAGTAATTTGTTAACATCAAATATAGAATTAAGCGTCAGGAAGTCATTTCTGAAAGTATATGTATGGAGTGTAGCCATGTATGGAAGTGAAACATGGCCGATAAATAGTTTGGACTAGAAGAGAATAGAAGCTCTTGAAATGTGGTGCTACAGAAGAATGCTGAAGATTAGATGGGTAGGCCACATAACTAATGAAGTATTGAATAGAATTGGGGAGAAGAGGAGTTTGTGGCACAACTTGACTATAAGAAGGGACCGGTTGGTAGGGCATGTTCTGAGGTATCAAGGGATAACAAATTTAGCATTGGAGGACAGCAGGGAAGGCAAAAATCGTAAAGGGAGACCAAGAGATGAATACACTAAGCAGATTCAGAAGGATGTAGGTTGCAGTAAGTACTGGGAGATGAGGAAGCTGGCACAGGATAGGGTAACATGGAGAGCTGCATCAAATCAGTCTCAGGACTGAAGACTACAACAACAACATCTGGGATGAACTAATTAACAAAACTGGAAAACAATGTCACAAAATATGCAGGGTTGAAGAAAGTATAAATAGTGAACCAGAACTCCACAGACAAATGTCTAGACATTGTTCAGGGGTCCCTAAGTATTTTGGTATAAGGAACACACTGTCTACAGCAGCTTGTCACACAGTAAGTTTAATTGATTTAGTCTGTTACCCATATTACAATGGTTTCTATGAAAAACTTTTGCAAAAATGGCAGAGTTTGCATATTTAAACATCAAAACACAAAACACAGATTAATGCCACTACACATTGATGAAACTGTGGTGTGGCAGCCTTTGCTGCAGGAATAGTTCAGCACAGTGTAATCATTCCACAGCATTCAATGAACCCATACCAAAACTACATATTGGCCAATTCTAAGTGAGCTATGTTATCCATAGTTGTGTGTGTCACTGTTCATGTAGAACTAATAGGGGTGGAAGAACAATCCTGAGACAGAACTGAGCAGTACTGAATGCAAGCTCAAAGATGAAGAGTAAGATATGCATTATGTTGCTAACAGATACTACTGTTAATGAATGGAACAGATTTGTTTCCAAACACAAGACATGGTAGACACCATTGATATTTGTCGTGTTGTGCTGATGTATTCAGTACATATGAAGTGCTGAATATGCACCTAGATCTATTAATCATTGGCCTAGTTCTTTGAAACCTTCACCAGAAACAGCATTAGAAGGGCCAGTACCTTCAGCACACATGGCTACAAACTTTGTTGTTATACTGTTGTTTAATATGTTCAGTATCACTGAAATAGCTGTGTCAGTTTGGGTTTTCTTACAAATTCATTGCTTTGAGTGAGTAGTTCCTGACTGGAAACAGAATAATGCAAAACAGTATATGCACATAGTTGACTTTTTGCTTTCATCCACAACCAATCATAATGGATTCCAAACTTCACTGTTCAGATCCTCCCAATATAATTCATCAGTGTGTATGTATTGATACCAGCCTTTTCACAGCATTTTTTTCTCATGCTGCAGGATTATTTGCACACAAATGTGAAGATAGGGATGGTGATGGTTATGGACTGTAGATACATTCAACATGTTCGGAATGAACCATTATCCAGGACTGACAAAAGAAATTTGACGTCTGTGTGAATATGGCATTGATACTATTCAATAGTGGCAATGAAAATTTCTTCTGTACCGGGATTTGGATATAGATTTCTCACTTTACATGAGTGGTCACCTTAATCGCTGTTGGTGTGGGGGCATGTTTCCTGTCTAGCCCAAATCTCCATATTACGTACCCAGTATGTTTTCTTCTTTGCTTGCAGGACTACTGTATTTCTGCGGAATAGCACTCAACGTAATGCATCGGGACTGAAAGGCAAATATGCCATTAGGCATCTGTATTTATAAAGGTATGGTGTCTGTTGTTGTGGATGTTAGACCAAAAGAACAGGCACTATATCTATAAATTTTCTAGGTTCGTCACATTTTCTGTGCTTGGCTATGACAAGTGGTGTGGGGAGCCTTTAGCCTCTGGTCACTTAGTCTCACATTTTGTGCTTCCTTGTTGGGTTGTGGAAGACTTCAACACCTGTCAACCACAGCTTCTGTTTCATGTCTTTCTTTCTCCTAACACTACAGCCAGATGTTGCAGTGTAGCTATTTAATCAAATGACAAATTATCTTCTATACCTTATCTTCTATACTTTTCTGAAACTCTTTTATAATTACTTTAAAATTCATAATTAATGTCTTTGCTACACCACATTTTTATAAATAACTTACTATATTACTGTTGATTTAACAAATTATACTTTCCCTCAAAAACACACACACACACACACACACACACACACACACACACACACACACACACACACACACTCACTCTTTCTCTCACAAAAATGCTGTGATAGCTGTCCAGTGCAGAATGTGCACATTATTCCCTGACATACATCACCACATACAAGATAGAAATAAATCTAATGACCAATATATGTACATTTATGTATGATATATTGTTTAATGTCACTATTTTCATACTGTATTCATAATATTAAAAAAAATTAATTTATTATTAAGAGGGCATAGGTCTGTGCATCACTCCTCTGGAGTGTCATGTATAAGCACAGTTCATAAAATTTCTGTCGCAAGGACAATCCCGGAAGCTTTCTTTTTTTCTTTCTTTCTTTCTTCCTTTCTTTCTGTTGTACAAACATGTAATGAACATGAGTTTCTGTTTCTTAATAATGGCTGCTGAAATCTGTTGTGGGTTCAGTACAGCTCTGTGTATGTTAAAATACCCTTATATGCCAGTCATTGCAGTTATAATAGGAACACAGCATTAAAGCAGTAGATAAAGATTTTTAAAAGAAGTTTTCCTCTCTGTGTATTTACAGCTGGAGGTACTGGGGGTAAGGCCAGTCATCGTGATCGGGAACAGGAGGCCGGCCCCAGTACCAGGTCTCCAGCTGCAGACTCACCAGGTGAGTAAGAGCCCACAGTTGGAGGTTGGTGTTCCTACTCTACTCTACTCTACTCTACTCTACTCTACTCTACTCTACTCTACTCTACTCTACTCTACTCTACTACTCTTACTCTGGAATCTAATGTATATGGGCACCTATTAATGGACTTCAAGATGGGGTGTGTCCACACTTCTCCTTTAAATGATTGAACTCATGTGGGGAAACTTTCATCCATTCTTCCTCGATAGTTGATACTGGAGAAGATGGAAATAGTGGACATTGGATTTGGAGTGGAGCCACCTTCATATCTCATCCCTAAGATGAACCATTGCTTTCAGGCTGGAACTTGAGCAGACAGGCACACTTCAGGAATGTCTCTGTCCATAAATAATTTCCTCGCAATTCCGCTTCATGACAGGTGGCATTGTTGAACTGATTCAAATGGTCATTGTCTCTGCAATCTTCCTCTGCTGTAGACAGTACACAATACTGTCAAATATATGCTTATCCTTCTGCATTTAGCATTTTTGAAAGTGCAATAAGGGGAGAACAAGTTAACAAGGAGGACTGGCATATTGTATGACATGCCTCCTGTGCATGTCATTGATGGCACTAAGATGATGGCAGGTAAAGTAAACATAGGGTTTCGCAAACTGAATCCAGCCATCAGATTGCCATGGAGGAGAGAATAATTTGTCACTTCACTCCAAAACACTAGAATATTACCAAGCGAGGTGGCGCAGTGGTTAGACACTGGACTCGAATTCGGGTGGACGACGGTTCAACCCCACGTCCGGCCATCCTGATTTAGGTTTTCCGTGATTTCCCTAAATCGCTCCAGGCAAATGCTGGGATGGTGCCTTTCAAAGGGCACGGCCGATTACTTCCCCGTCCTTCCCTAATCCGATGAGACCGATGACCTCGCTGTCTGGTCTCCTTCCCCAAAACAACCCCAACTAGAATATTGGAGATAAAAAAAATGTGCTCATTGGGATAAAATACAGAGTAAATGTAGTTTCTTATTAAACACTAACCACATCTTTAAAATTGTAGTTGGTTAATGCATGACTGTGTGCTGCACCCGTATGTTCGAAAAAGCTGTGTGAAAAAATGCAATTTTTGTGGGTCATATCTCAGGTTATGTTGATCAATGAACTAATGGTCCTGTGTTTTGGACAGACATCACTCTAGTGACATTTCCTATACCTGTAGGAAAAATTGTGATACTGCAACTATCCTACAGTACAGGGTAAAAAAGTAAATGTTTGCCAGCCGGGAACATCAAAACATTTATTTATAACATGACCTGTTACTAAGAACCACTGGTTCAAAGTTGTCTTACTTTTGCTGCAAAATATGCATAAATGTAGTTTTTTCTGATGCCATTGCATGTGGCAAGGGTTCTAGGGCCAATTAATGATTTCTCAGGTCACAAAATTATGATTTCAGTCAGACTTTTTTCACCATGAAGCTTTACGATCACTCGCTCTAAACAATGGTCACTTGATACCTATACAGATATGGTCAAAGTGGTATTGCAGTAAAAAGTAGGGTAACTAGGATCTTAATATATCTGGAAAGAAAAAGATGGCAAAAATCTTGTAAAACTGGAAAGACTGGAAATTCCATAAAATATTTCTAACAGTTTTACTCTTTTATGGTACAAATCACAAGCCAGATATTTTCAATGAATCGCAATTGATGAGCAAAATATCGGAAAAAGTAAAACATAATAAAATGTTTTGTAACAAATGGCCTTCATGTGACTCCTGAGTGTGCTTTTATTTTGCACAATAATGATGTTGGGTTTATAGCCATTCTTGTGTGTGTGTTGAAATGTTAAAAAATGTCTGTCCTGCTGTGACATGTCATCACTGAAAAAACATATTTCTAGCTCCATAGGCCAGTTGTGGCTTTCAACTGTGCACAATGTCACCCAGATCTCATACCTTAGACCAGTACTCACATCCTGCAATAAAACTCATCTTTTAAGACAATAAATATTTTTCGATAAGTCACAGACATGTCACAGATATTTTAACATTTCAACATGATCTTGAAAAAGGTTATGAAGCTGAAATCATGACTGTGTAAAACAAATGAACAATTAACATTCAAGTGATGGAAATTTCTTTAGAGAAGTGGAAAAGTAGATATTAGTGGTCAGTGTGACAGTGGCAGTAAACACGGAGGAGAGGTAAATGAAGACAGTCAGTGGGAGAAAGAGAGATACAAGACAGTGTAGACAAAACAAAAGATGTGTGTGGACACAATATACAGGCTGTGTGGATGATGGAGGGGCAGATTCGGGACCCTCTATGATCAGGGGGCTTGAACACACTGTTGTTGGAGAGCATATTTTCGGCTGAAACTTCACACACTGGTGCTTAAGAGGAAAAATAACTTGGATGCCCCAGAATTTTTGAACTGTTAATGTGTTGTGGAGAGTGTGGGAGTATCAAAGAAAGACAAAAGGAGACAGTGTAATTGAGAGAGTTGACAGTGATAGTAACAGTGAGATCAACTGTAAATCAGTGGGAGAAAATTAGAAAGTGGTAGAGAGAGACAGTATTTTTTGCACGAGATAATTTGCTCTAATTTTGCCAGCATTAACAGTTTGTGTTGCAGTAGGTTGATTCAGAGAATGTGGTAGTATACAAATGTGTATCATCAACCCACTCTTAACAGTACTAACTTGTGTTATGTGTTACGTGCAATGCTCTCCTGTATTGCAGAACATGTGAACATTGAAGTTTGTCACTTACCCCATTGGATAGAGGACAGGAATGAATACATTACTTACCAATAATACAGTTTCTCCTAATGCTTCGTTTTCTGTGCTAAATCCAGTGCTCACCACCCTCATTTTAGATGCTTTTGCTTCAACTGCATTTCGTCCCACAGAAAAAAGGATTACTGATATTAGTCTCTTCCATGAAATTTGTTTAATTCATTTCAGGCATTAAAATACAGAACAATGTTCTTCTATGAAAGTAAGGAAATACAGGATTCCAAATTACAGAATTGACACGGCAAGTTAAATTTGCTGCCTCATAATATTATATTCCCCAAGCAGATTTTCTGAAATCATATTTGTGGTACTCCACACACATTTTCAGTCAGAATTTGAGTACACTGTGCTATCTATAAATTTAAATAACATTTATAAGTATATTTGCAATTTTCCTTGTATTTAATTATAATTAATTCACTGAAAAAAAAAACAACAAAAAACTAGCATATCTGTGATGAGCTCTTGCTAAGGACACACTCTAAATTTCACATTTGTTTTGCAGTGAAGTACTTAAGGCCCTTTCATCACATCCCAGTGTAAGTGCAAGGGTTGGAACTTACAGTGGCAACACTATTGTGGAGACACTAATGCATTACATTCATCCAAAGCAGACCATCAATGAACAGTATTACTGTTCATTTTTGGAGCATAGCCTGCAACCAGCATTGCTAAAGGAGCGACACTTTCCACAGAACCCAACCACAATTTTGCACAACAATGCACAGGCACATAGGGTGCAAGTTGTGGCTGCTCTGTTCAGTGGGTGGAACTCGGACCTACTGTGCCATCCACCATACTCCCCAGTCACAAGTCCTTGTGACTTTGATTTGATTCTGAAGATGAAGGAACCACTTTGTGGCTTTCACTTCAGAACTGTTACAGCGATTAGACAGGCAGTAGACCACTCCATTCATGCCATCAACAGAACAGGCTCTTCCAACAGTATACTATGCCTTCCGCATAGCTGGCAACAAGTGATACACGATGCTGGTGACTACTTAGGTCAGGTGCAAACACGCAACTCTTTCGTATCAGTTGTGAACAAATTGTTGCTGCTATTTAACATTGTGTTATTAAACAAAATGTTTAATTTTATGCCCCCATCATTTGAGAAAACTAGTAAGAGCTATTGTGATATGTCTTGTCTAATGTGTTACTACAATCAAAAATATTTGGAATTTAGTAAAACAAAAAAAAATCATAAACCATACCTCCAGCTTCCCCCAGTGGTTTGGAAAGCACACACACACACACAGACAGACAGACAGACAGACAGACAGAGAGAGAGAGAGAGAGAGAGAGAGAGAGAGAGAGAGAGAGAGAGAGAGAGAGAGAGAGAGAGAGAGACAAAAACACACACTGGATAAATTGTGGAATGTGCAAAGGTTAAATATGGTGACAAAGAATACTAGCACCATGATACCTTCATGTAGCAGGAGTCAGAAAGAATAATAATACATCTATGTGAAAAGTAGTGGTGATAAGTTTTCAGGAAATGTTTAATCTAAAGTTTACACTCTCATATTGGGTTCAGGGAAGATTGTCAATAGTGACATAAAATATATTTAACTTGAATAAATAAGTTTCTGGTTTTATCAAGAAATAATTTCCTTTCTTTAATGCACACCTAATGTAATTCAAGATTGATAGAAATTGCACTTGCAACGACTTTAGATCAGGGGGAATGGTGCCCAAGTTTCCACAAAGATACTGAAATTCAATTAATAAGAGCTGAGTGTCTCACCTCAACATCAGTGGTAATGTTTTGAGCTTCTAGTAATTAGCTTCTCCACTCAGTTGATGCCAAAAACTTTAGCTAAACAGATGGCATGATCAAACACCTGAAAGATCTCACATAGAACTCCCCATACCACAAGATGTTTCAGCTGACAAATTTAGCTTACTGAGAGTTTAAACAGCAATGGCAAGTGTACCAAAGTGAGCATCAATTGGTATTGCAGTGTCAAACTGAGCATTCCAATGGGTATCAGATGTCACATATAGTGTTTCAGAATTCCCTAATAATGTGAACTGCTACTGAACTTGTTTTAAATGTCAGATCTCTCCAAATGAAGTATACGGTAATGGCAACACTCAGTCACATATGGTTAAGAAAAGCACATAAAGAAAATTTCACAAGAGGATTTCACTGAAGAAAATGTCAGAGCAACTTCATACGATCCTCTAATATTACTTCCCTTGCCATAACCATGTCTTCCGCCCAGGGGGCTCGCCACTCTTTGGCGGGTTTGTGCTTCGCTACCACGGGGCCCCAGCATTATCAATGTCTTTTTCCCTTCTGTTCTGCATGTCTGTTGTCTTGTTATTCTTTACACTCTCCCTTGGGGAACATTTATTTCGTGTTACTGGGAATGTTCCTCATTGCTTGTCGCTGACATAAGAACCGTCTCACCACTGTTTTTCATTTCCTTTCCATTTCTTCATTTCCCTCCCCCATCTTGTTCCTCTGATTTGGCTTTTGAGGTTAATCTTCCTCTCCTCCTCCTCCTCCTCCTCTGTGTGCTCCTGATCGCTAGCACGTGCATCCGACATGTGACTGGGTACTGCATAATTCCCAGGTCGACAGGAAGGGTTCGCACATAAACCCTGGTACATGCCAGGCCCAGGGAGGGGTGATTGCCTGCGCTGCAACCTTCCCAAATTGCTGATTGGGCCATCTGTAAGGTGTTCAGGAGGTGTGACCTGAGGTGCAACCAATCACCTAATGCGGGTGTGCTACCTTGTGAAGGTGGCCCCCCCAGTTCGAAGGAGCGTGCCATTGGAGACGCTATCAGTCATTCAGGATTTTGTCACAATGAGCCAGTCATCTTCACAATAAGTGTAAACAAAAGCCTAGACAGAATGAGGCTAATGATTCAATGACCTTGCCAGCTGCACCATGGTACCTCGTGGTCTCGCATACTGAAGACAATCAGCCCTTTGCCATGGTAGATCTGTTCATTATTCATAAGGGTATTTATGCAGTTGTTAACCCTGTGAATCCTGCTCTCATTTATGGAATGGCTCTTTGCTTTTAGAGACTAATTCTGATTTTGAAGCACAACAATTGCTTCTGCTCTCACTTCTCCACACCTATCCTGTTCATGTCCAGTCCCATAGAACTGAATACTTCCATTGGTGCTATTTACACTAGGCTGCTCTGTGGCCTGCTTGAGGCTGAAATCCAATCTTACCTCTCTGATCATGGTATCATAGCTGTCCATCACCCAGCAAAATGTGTAACCTGTGGCAGGGACGTGCATGAGGGCAATTGTCTGCCACCTTCTCCCCACTGTATAAACTGCAATGGTGGCCATGCCAC
Organism: Schistocerca serialis cubense; assembly: GCF_023864345.2. Taxonomy (NCBI): domain Eukaryota; kingdom Metazoa; phylum Arthropoda; class Insecta; order Orthoptera; family Acrididae; genus Schistocerca; species Schistocerca serialis. The sequence continues at coordinate 809,148,543 of NC_064642.1, forward strand.
TTTCTCTCTAGATTGTCCCATGTATCTTGAAGAGTGGGCTATCTGGGAGATCTGGGTAAAGGAAAAAGTGTCTTACTCAGTTGCTTGTAAGTTCTTGGCTAATCGGAAACTGTACAGTCTCCCATCTGGTACCTACAGTTTTTTCTTTTTACCCCTCGATCCATGAAGGACATGGCCATGCAGACATGAGATGTCAAGTTCACCTATCGGGTTGTGAAATCGCGCAGTTCAAAGGTAGCATCCCCATCTGCTGTCCAGCTGTGCATCAAGCCATCAAACTCACCTTCTACACAACCAGTAGGCTCGGAGGGACGGGATGAGTACTCTCCCGTGAAGACTTCCTTCGTCCCTCCAGCCAGACAACTGTTCTTCTTCTGCTAATTGGAAAGGCTTGAAGTCTACCAAAGGCAAATGGCCTTATCCTTCTCAGACTCAAAGATCCTCTTTGACAGTGTTGCCACATGATGTCTTTGTCCAGATGGTCTTTGTGTTGCTGGTGCGCACTGCCAAATGCTTTCCTGTGTTGCACTCTACATACTGACATCACAAGCATACTGACCCCATGGAGCAGGATACTCCTGCTTTTGTGCCCTGTGGCAGCGACTATTTGCAGGCTGTCACTCGGTAGTCGCTGAGGTTATGCCCTTTCATCTCTCCTTTATCATGACTCTCCTCCAATGAAAAGTTTGTGACCTTTTGTCCCACAAAGAGGACTTGTGGCTACTCTTAGCAACACAGCATCCCCTTGTACTCTCCCTTCAGGAAACACAATTGTGTCCCCATGACTGCTTTGAGCTTTCACATTTCTTCCCAGTTCCTTTTGATGTTTCCCTGGGTGTCATGCTGGTCATGCTGGATGATGTTCATAGTCAACCTATTTACTGATTACCCATCTTCAAGCTGTTGCAGTTCACCTTTTCCTTCCTCACCTGACCTTTTCCATTCTAGCATTTATGTCCCTCCGTCATTTAATGTTATCAGGGCAGGCTTCCTTCAACTTGTTGGGCAGGTACCTCACCCATTTCTGCTACTTGGTGACATAAATGTGCATCATCATCTTTGAGGTTCTCACGGAACCCGTCAGAGGGGTGCCCTCTTGGCTGATCATCTTAATAAAGTCAACCTCCTCTGCCTTAGAACTGGAGCACCCATATTCCTTTCTGACTCTTCACACATCTATTCCCATTTGGACCTATTCTTCTGCACTGCCCAGTTTGCCCATCATCTTGAGTGGTACATTCTTTCTGACACCTACTCGAGCCCTATTTCCCATGTGCTATCAATTTGCTGAATCCTACCCCACTTGCGTGGAAGCCCAAATTGCAGCTTACTAAGGCCAACTGGAGTCTTCACTCCTACCTGCCAACCTATGAAGAACAGGAATTCCCAGGTGTGATGACCATAAGGACATACAAACATTAACCTTACTGCTGCAAAATGTCCCATTCCTCACACTTCGTCTTTATCTCGTTGTGTCCTAGTCCCTTGGTGAACTGATGCAAGCTGCAATGCAATTTGCACACGGAGACGTACCCTCTGCCTTTTTGAAAGTAATCCTACGATGGCTAACTGTTCATTGTAAACAAATGTGTGCAGACTGTTGTCACATTCTTTAGGATAGCAAAATAAACTTTATGATTTAATTCACTAGATATTTTAATAGTTGTCCACATTCAGATGTTGCAGCACCTTACTCTTATGGACAAGCCCTTTCTGCTTAACACATACAATTGCATCTGGGCATAGGGCACATTTCCCGGATACTGGTGTGAAGCCACTGTCATACCCATACCTAAGCACAGTAAGGACAAACACTTCGCTTCTAGCCACCACCCCATCTCTCTTACCAGCTGCATTTTCAAGGTGATGGAACATAGGATTCATACATGGCTGGTATGGTGGCTCGAGTCTCACAATTTACTTATGATTGCCCAGTGTGGATTTTGAGCATGGTATTCTGTCATCGACCATCTCATTACTTAGTCCACCCATGTCATGAATGGTTTTCTGCAGAAATGCCAGACTGTGACCATGTATTCAGATTTTGAGATGGCCTAAGACATCTCCACACACTTTATAAGTTGGGCTTCCATGGCCACCTGCCCTGTTTCCTCCAGTAAGTTTTTAAAGACAGTGTTTTCAAGGTGAGTGTGGGTCCTGCCTTGTCGGACACCTTTATCCAGGACAGTGTTCCATTCTTTGTGTCGTCCACTTTGCTATTGCCATTAACTCTATAATCGCCTGCCTCCCACTGGGCATCTCCAGCTCACTTTTTGTTGACGATTTTGCCATCTGTTTATGTTCTCCACTGAGTTGGGTCACTGAGCAGTGTCTTCAGTGATGTCTTGATCATCTTTACTCCTGGAGTATTGCTAATGGCTTTAAGTTTTAACTGACAAAACTGTCTGCATGAATTTCTGGCGGAACAAATGGTTTCTCCGTCCATTTTTATATCTTGGGCCTCTTGTCCTTTCGTTCATTGAAACTGTGAAATTCCTGGAGCTCATGCTCAATAGGAAACACTCTTGGTCCTCCCATGTGTCTTACCTGGCAGCCTGCTGTGTGTGGTTCCTCGATATCCTAAAAGTCGTCTATGGTACTTCCTGGGGTTCTGATCGAACCACCCTCCTCCACTTGTTCCGGTCCATTGTCCGTTCAAAATTCGACTATGTGTGTTTTGTTTATGCATCTGCACATCCATCTGTCTTACGCCTTCTCAGCACTATCCACCACCATGACATTCATTTGGCCAGTGGTGCCTTTTACACTAGCACAATTGTGTCTGTATGCTGAAGCAGCTGAAGTACCACTGTTCTACCGCCGTTACTTTCTCCTCAGCAGGTATGCATGCCATTTGTTTGTTATGTGTGGCCACCCATCCTATGCCTCCTTCTTTGACGATATCTTTGATCGCCAGTATTGGTTGGGTCCCTATCCCGGAGTCCAATTTTGGCACTTGCTTAGTCAGCTTAACTTGACACTACCTGTAACTTTCCCAGTTGGAGTGAACCCTTCGCCACCACAGCTTCATGAAGTGGCCCATGTTAACCTTGGCATTCATTCACTTCCAAAGGTCACTACTCCAGCCTCGTTCTATCAGCTTCAGTGTTATGACCTACGCATGGAATTTTGCAATAGTTCCTTTGCGTACACTGATGGCTCTGTCAGACCATGGTGTTGGGTGTGCCTTCATTATTGGCACCCACATCTTTAGATATCAGCTTCTGGCACACTTCTCAGTATTTATAGCAGAGCTCTTTGCCCTGTATCAGGTGACGGAGTACATCCAGTGATACGGGCTTTCAATTGTTCTCTGCTCAGACAATCTCGGTTCTCCTTTTCTTTCAATTTTTCCCAGGCTCTTCAACAGTTCTGCTGGCAAATCATCAATTCCATATGCCTTCCTATTCATCATCTCCTTCAGCACCTTTTCTACTTCTGCTTCCAAGACTGTGAATCCCTTCCGATCTTCCGGCACATATTGTGCCCTGTACACCAACCATCCCTTAGTGCAATGGGTCCAGGGTAACTGTCACTTCCTCACTCCTTGTGGAGCCGCTGTAATGTTTATGTGGGTGCCTGGTCATCTTAGTCTGCCAGGAAATGCAGCTGCTGACACTGCTGCCAATGCTGCAGTCCTCATGCCTCAGCCCACTAGGTCCTATATTCTTTCCAATGATATCTGTGTTGCTGTCAATCAGTCGGTGATTTTCCCATTGGTCCTCCCTTCATGGGAATAAGCTCAGTATTAGTAAGCCTCTCCCAGGAGTTTGGACAACCACCTCCCAGCCCTCCTACAGGAGAAGGTCATTTTAACTAGGTTTCATATTCATCATTAGTGTTGTGCCAAAAGGAAGGTTTTCACATTGTAGTTCTCCAGGCTGTCCAGTCTTCTGTGTTCCTCTTCAAGTCCGCATTATTTCCTCTCCCGTTCGTCATGTATCATCTTCTATCTCCTCGTTCCACTGTCTTCTCCCACAAACTAGTCCTTCTAAAGCATCTGCTAGAAAGTGCTCCCTTCTGCGTGAAGTCCCAACAAGTTCTTTTTCCTTTCTCTTATAACCTTCAGCAGACATCCTCTCTCACTAACCCTCTCCAATACTCTTTGATTACTCACACTTTCATCCAGTCTTTTCTCTCCATTCTACTCCACACCAACATCTCAAATGCTTATAACCTTTTTTCATCCTCCCATCTCAGTGTCCATGTTTTTGCCCTATACTCCAGACAAAACATTTGCCAAGCATTTTCCTTAGACTTGTACCTAATTTGCCACATAATCCTCCATTTTCTTTTGAATGCATCCTTCACTATGGCAATTAGAGTTTTCATCTCCTGGTGACATCTGAAGTCTTCAGTTATTGTGCTTCCAAGATATTTAAATGCACTTACTTGGCTAATGGTAGTGTCCTATTTTAATATTTGACAGTCTGTGTCTTGCGCTGATGACCATACTCTTTGCTTTTTCTGTGATCATTTGCATCCCATATTCCACACAAGCTTCATACAGATCTTTCAGCATATTATTCACTGTCCACTCGCTGTCTACCACTAATTCCATGACATCAGCAAATCTTACGCATTTTATTCTCTTTCCACCAATACATATTCTTCTTTCGTATTTAAGACTTATGCAAAAATCTCTTAAAGGTATGCATTAAACAGCAGTGGGGAAAGGCAACAACCTTGTCTAATACTTTGTCCAACACTGCTTCCTTCTGACATTTCATTTCCAATCCTTATTCTTACTCTCTTGTGTAAATACAGATTCTTTATCAGTTGTCTGTCTGTCTGTCCAATCTGCTCCTTTTTTTCTTGAAGATGTCCAACTTGTTCCACTGAACTCTGTCAAAACTTGTTGTCTAAATCTATAAAAACAGCAAAGATTTCTCTACCGTTCTCCATATATCTTTCCGCTAGAGTTCTTAACAAACCAATAGCATCTCTTGTTCCTTTTCCTATTCTAAATCTGAATTGCTCCTCTACTGTCCCTCTATCCAGCTAGCCGTATACCCTTCTCACTCTCAGCAACACATTAGCTGCATGAGAAATTAGACTGATTGTCCTATGCTCTTTGCATTTTTTACTGTTTCTCTTTTTCTCTATTAGTATCATAACTGTTGCAAGGTAGTCCTCAGGCCATTCCCCTTGCTCATATATCTCATTACAGACGTAGACCTTTTCTTTTCTTGCCTTGTTTCCCAAAATCTTAAACAGTTCTGCTGGAAAATCATCAATTCCACATGCCTTCCTATTCTTCATCTCCTTCAGTGCCTTTGCTACTTCCAATTCTAAGACTGTGCATCCCTTTCAATCTTCTGGCATATATTGCTCCTCTTTAACTTAATTTCATTTTTTTTTTCGTACCCCTTATACAGACATTCAATATAATCTTGCCATCTGTTCAAAGCCTCCTGAGTTTCTTCTGCTAGAGTACCATCTGCCCTTTGTATTTCCATCTTATTCCTCTTTCTCTTATGTTCAAAACCTCTCTCACTAGCCAGTCTATACATCGTTTTATACTTCCCTCTTTCTCCATTTTCTCTATTTTGTTGCATTTCTGTGTTATCCATTTTTCCCTAGCTTCTTCAGTTTCCTGTACCTATTTCAGTTCCTACATTTTTCCACATTCTCCATTCTTCTATCTTTTTTCAACATGTCTTCTGTTACCCATTCTTTCCAGGTACCTTGGGATGCTCTAATCCTAGTACTTCTTAGGCAGAGTCCATGAGTCCTTCCCTCATTTTTATTCATTTGTCATTAACACTTTCATCAACACTACCTCTTTCATATTTTTCCATCAATCTGTTTTCTAAATCTGATGCCTTTCCTACCTCTTTGAATCTTTCTATGTTTATTTTACCTTTTGCTTTACCTCTCTAGACATTTATCAACTTCATTTGCATTTCTCCCACTACTAGGTTGTGGTCTGAATTTATATCCGCTCCTGGATAAGGTTTGGCATTCTTCAAACAGTTCCTAAACTCTTTTGTGTCAGGATGTAGTCCAACTGATATCTTTCCCTATTCAAATTTGATAGCCATGTGTAAGACCTCCTTTTGTGGTGTTCAAATAATGTGTTATTCCACTACTAATGAATTATCTTTACAGAAATGATTCATGGAAAATCTCATATGAGATGTGAAACAAATACTAACAAAGAGATAGACGGGCTGGCCAGTACTTACCTCAGATCGGTACAGCCGATAGATAGACATAAAACACATAAAACAGAACCGAAAATTTACGTTCCTAGCTTTCGGAACAAATGTTCCTTCATCGGGGAGGAGAGAGGGGAAAGAAAGGGAAGAAGGGAAAGGAGATTCAGTTACTCACAACCCAGGTTATGAAGCAACAGGGAAAGGAAAATAGGGAGGGTAGCAAGGATGGAGGCATGGTTGTCAGAGGGAAGCCAAAGATATTCTACTGTAAGTACTGTGCCAGCTTCAAACCAAAGAGGATGCATACAGAAGTAAAGAGATATATAGTGTAAAGATAAACACAACTATGTAGGATGAAAAGATGCGTGAATGGCTAAAGAGGAAAGGGAAAGAGAAGAAGACTGAAGAGTAAATGGGATTGAGGTTGTTTAAGGTAGGTTCAGTCCAGGGGGATGGCGGGATGAAAGGATGTGTTGGAGTGCAAGTTCCCATCTCCGCAGTTCAGAGGGACTGGTGTTGGGTGGGAGAAGCCAAATGGCACATACGGTGTAGCAGGTTCCTAGGTCCCTTGAATTATGCAGGAGGGCATTCTCCGCTACTGGGTATTGGGCATCTCCTAGGCGGACAGTTCGTCTGTGTCCGTTCATGTGCTCAGCCAGTTTAGTTGTTGTCATGCCGATGTAAAAGGCTGTGCAGTGCAGGCATGTCAGTTGATAAATGACATGTGTAGTTTCACACGTGGCCCTGCCTTGAATTGTGTATGTTTTACCAGTAGCGGGGCTGGAGTAGGTGGTTGTGGGGGGATGCATGGAGCAGGTTTTGCAGCGCTTTTGAAGGCCAGACCTACAAACAAATCAGGGGAACAGCCATGGGAAGCAGGATGACTCCGTCCTATGCCAACCTCTTCATGGGCCGCATGGAGGAGGCTTTCCTGAAGACCCAACAGCTGCTTCCCCTGGCCTGGTATAGGTTTATAGATGACATCTTTGTGGTCTGGACTCATGGTGAAGAAACACTCCTCAATTTCCTCCATAACCTCAACTCCTTTTCGAATCTGAATTTCACCTGGTCCTTCTCCAAAACCCAAGCCACCTTCCTGGATGTTAGCCTTCATCTTGTTGAAGCTCACATCCACACCTCTGTCCATACCAAACCTACAAAGAAACAACAGTACCTTCACTTTGATAGCTGCCATCCTTTCCACATCAAACGCTCCCTTCCCTACAGCCTAGGTATTTGTGGCAAACGTATCTGCTCCAGTGACGAATCCCTCAACAATTACACCAATAACCTGACCAATGCTTTCCTCTCCCGCAACTATCCTGCAGACCTTATCCACAAACAGATTTCCTGAGCAATACATTCCTCCCCGTCCAACAACAATGTTCCTACCCCCAGACCACACAGAAGCATCCCACTTGTCACCCAATATTATCCTGGCCTCGAAAACATCAACAACTTACTCCACCAGGGATATGACTTTCTCAAGTCAACCCCTGAAATGAGATCATCCCTTGACAAAATTCTCCCCACACCACCCAGAGTTGCCTTTCGTCGCCCCCCTAACATCCGTAACATCCTTGTTAAACCCTACAATATTCCCAGACTACCTTCTCTACCCAGCGGTTCCTACCCCTGTAACCGACCCTGCTGCAAAACCTTCCCCATGCATCCCCCCACAACCACCTACTCCAGCCCCGCTACTGGTAAAACATACACAATTCAAGGCAGGGCCACGTCTGAAACTACACACGTCATTTATCAACTGACATGCCTGCACTGCACAGCCTTTTACATTGGCATGACAACAACTAAACTGGCTGAGCGCATGAACGGACACAGACGAACTGTCCGCCTAGGAGATGCCCAATACCCAGTAGCGGAGCATGCCCTCCTGCATAATTCAAGGGACCTAGGAACCTGCTACACCTTATGTGCCATTTGGCTTCTCCCACCCAACACCAGTCCCTCAGAACTGCGGAGATGGGAACTTGCACTCCAACACATCCTTTCATCCCGCCATCCCCCTGGACTGAACCTACCTTAAACAACCTCAATCCCACTTACTCTTCAGTCTTCTTCTCTTTCCCTTTCCTCTTTAGCCATTCACGCATCTTTTCATCCTACATAGTTGTGTTTATCTTAACACTATATACCTCTTTACTTCTGTATGCATCCTCTTTGGTTTGAAGCTGGCGCAGTACTTACAGTAGAATATCTTTGGCTTCCCTCTGACAACCATGCCTCCATCCTTGCTACCCTCCCTATTTTCCTTTCCCTGTTGCTTCATAACCTGGGTTGTGAGTAACTGAATCTCCTTTCCATTCTTCCCTTTCTTTCCCCTCTCCCCTCCCCGATGTAGGAACGTTTGTTCCGAAAGCTAGGAACGTAAATTTTCGGTTCTGTTTTATGTTTTTTATGCGTATCTATTGGCTGTACTGAGCTGAGGTAAGTACTGCCCAGCCCCTCTATCTCTTTGTTAGTATTTATCTTTACAGAAACTCATAAGTCACTCACCTCTAATTTCACATTGCTAATTCAAATTTTCCTAGTGTATATTCATCTCTTCCTCTACCTACCACTGCATTCCAGTCCATCCTTAATGATGAAGCAGGCATTTCTATTTTCTTTATTGATGAGTTCTTGTGTTTCCTCATAATATTCTTCACAAATGTGTGGTTCCTGAACAGGGGCAGCAGCCTTTTCAGTAGTTGCAAGGGCGACAGTCTGGATGATTTACTGATCCGGCCTTGTGACACTAATCAAAACCGCCTTACTGTGCTGGTACTGCGAACGGCTGAAAGCAAGGGGAAACTACGGCCGTAATTTTTCCCGAGGGCATGAAGCTGTACTGTATGGTTAAATGATGATGGCGTCCTCTTGGGTAAAATATTCCGGAGGTAAAATAGTCACCCATTAGGATCTCCAGGCGGGGACTACTCAAGAGAATATCGTTATCAGGAAAAATAAAACTGGCATTCTACGGATAGGAGCGTGGAATGTCAGATCCCTTAATCAGGAAGGTAGGTTAGAAAATTTAAAAAGGGAAATGGATAGGTTAAAGTTAGATATAGTGGGAATTAGTGAAGTTCGGTGGCAGGAGGAACAAGACTTCTGGTCAGGTGACTACAGGGTTATAAGCACAATATCAAATAGGGGTACTGCAGGAGTAGGTTTAATAATGAATAGGAAAACAGAAATGCAAGTAAGTTACTACAAACAGCATAGTGAATGCATCATTGTGGCCAAGATTGATACGAAGCCCACACCTACTAGAGTAGTAAAAGTTTATTTGCCAACTAGCTCTGCAGATGATGAAGAAATTGAAGAAATGTATGATGAAATAAAAGAAATTATTCAGATAGTGAAGGGTGACGAAAATTTAATAGTCATGGGTGACCGGAATTACAGAGTAGGAAAAGGAACAGAAGTAAACATAGTAGGTGAATATGGATTGGGGCTAAGAAATGAAAGAGGAAACCACCTGGTAGAATTTTGCAAAGAACGTAAATTAATCATAGCTAACACTTGGTTCAAGAATCATGAAAGAAGGTTGTATACATGGAAGAACCCTGGAGATACTAAAAGGTATCAGATAGATTATATAATGGCAAGACAGAAATTTAGGAACCAGGTTGTAAATTGTAAGACTTTTCAGGGGCAGATGTGGACTCTGACCACAAACTATTAGTTATGACCTGTAGATTAAAACTGAAGACACTGCAAAAAGGTGGGAATTTAAGGAGATGGGACCTGGATAAACTAAAAGAACCAGAGATTGTAGAGAGTTTCAGGGAAAGCATAAGGGAACAATTGACAGGAAGGGGGAAAGAAATACCGTAGAAGAAGATTGTGTAGCTTTGAGGGATGAAGTACTGAAGGCAGCAGAGGATCAAGTAGGTAAAAAGACGAGGGATAGTAGAAATCCTCAGGTAACAGAAGATATATTGAATTTAATTAATGAAAGAAGAAAATATAAAAATGCAGTAAATGAAGCAAGCAAAAAGGAATACAAAAGTCTCAAAAATGAGATCAACAGGAAGTGCAAAATGGCTAAGGACAAATGTAAGGATGTAGAGGCTTATCTCACTAGGGATAAGATATATACTGCCTACAGGAAATTTAAAGAGACTTGGAGATAAGAGAACCACTTGCATGAACATAAAGAGCTCAGATGGAAACCCAGTTCTAAGCAAAGAAGGAAAGCAGAAAGGTGGAAGGAGTATATAGAAGGTCTATACAAGGGCGATGTACTTGACGACAATATTATGGAAATGGAAGAGGATGTCGATGAAGATAAAATGGAGATAAGATACTGCGTGAAGAGTTTGACAGAGCACTGAAAGACCTGAGTCAAAACAAGGCCCTGGGAGTAGACGACATTCCATTAGAACTACTGGCGGCCTTGGGAGAGAGAGTCCTGACAAAACTCTACCATCTGGTGAGCAAGATGTATGAAACAGGTGAAATACCCTCAGACTTAAAGAAGAATATAATAATTCCAATCCCAAAGAAAGCAGGTGCTGACAGATGTGAAAATTACTGAGCTATCAGTTTAATACGTCACAGCTGCAAAATACTAACACACACTCTTTACAGAAGATCGGAAAAACTAGTAGAAGCCGACCTCGGGGAAGATCACTTCGAATTCCGTAGAAATGTTGGAACACGTAAGGCAATACTGACCCTACGACTCACCTTAGAAGCTAGATTAAGGAAGGGCAAACCTACGTTTCTAGCACTTGTGGACTTGGAGAAGGCTTTTGACAATGTTGAATGGAATACTCTCTTTCAAATTCTGAAGGCGGCAGGGGTAAAATACAGGGAGCAAAACTCTATTTACAATTTGTACAGAAACCAGATATCAGTAATAAGAGTCGATAGACATGAAAGGGAAGGCAGTGGTTGAGAAGGGAGTGAGACAGGGTTGTAGCCTGTCACTGATGTTATTCAATCTGTATATTGAGCAAGCAGTGAAGGAAACAACAGAAAAATTTGGAGTAGGTATTAAAATCCATGGAGAAGAAATAAAAACTTTCAGGTTTGCCGATGACATTGTAATTCTGTCAGAGACAGGAAAGGACTTGGAAGAGCGGTTGAATGGAATGGACAGTGTTCTCTAAGGAGGATATAAGATCAACATCAGCAAAAGCAAAACGAGGATAATCTAATGTAGTCAAATTAAATCGGGTGATGCTGAGGGATTTAGATTAGGAAATCAGACATTTAAAGCAGTAAAGGAGATTTGCTATTTGGGGAGCAAAATAACTGATGATGGTCGAAGTAGAGAGGATATAAAATGTAGACTGGCAATGGCAAGGAAAGTGTTCCTGAAGAAGAAAAATTTGTTAACATCGAGTATAGATTTGTCAGGAAGTCATTTCTTAAAGTATTTGTATGGAGTGTAGCCATGTATGGAAGTGAAACGTAGACGATAAATAGTTTGGACAAGAAGAGAATAGAAGCTCTTGAAATGTGGTGCTACAGAAGAATGCTGAAGATTAGATGGGTAGATCACATAACTAATGTTGAAGTATTGAATAGAATTGGTTAGAAGAGGAATATGTGGCACAACTTGACAAAAAGAAGGGACCGATTAGTAGGACATGTTCTGAGGCATCAAGGGATCACAAATTTAGCATTGGAGGACAGCATGGAGGGTAAAAATCGTAAAGGGAGACCAAGAGATGAATACACTAAGCAGATTCAGAAGGATGTAGGTTGAGGTAGGTACTGGGGAATGAAGAGGCTTGCACAGGATAGAGCAGCATGGAGAGCTGCATCAAACCAGTCTCAGGACTGAAGTCAACAACAAAAACAACAACAACAACAACAACAACAACAACATTCTTCAACTTTATCTAATGCTGGCTGGTTGAAATATATATCTGTATTAACCCCAAATCTTTTGAACTACCCTTCAGTCATATCATCATCAGTCTTCCATCAATATATTGTACTTTCATTACGTTTTTCACCTTTTGTCCTATCAATATTTCTATTTAGTTTTCATCACTCTTGATTTCCCCTGAGTAAAAGAGCTTATAATTTCCACTTCCAAACTCCCCATTCTTTCCCCATCTCATTTCAGACAAACCAAGGGCATCTAATCTGTTGCTCTCATCTCCTGTTTTGCATTCTCTAGCTTTCCTGCTTTTCATATTGGGCACTGCCTTTTTAGTCATAGTCATATGATAAGGGCTGCTGCCCCACCACTATGTACAGCTGTCTCCTACTTACTGACGGGATGTTCATTTTTGAACAATTTATGTTCCCGTTTGGGTTTCCCATCCAAGAGGTTTTAGCAAATGAGGTGCAGGCTATCAACAGAGTTTCACTTTTTATCCATCAAAGCAATATGGTGAAGGTCCTCTGTTTCTGTAAGGTGTCTTCTGTAGCCCATTCTCCATGCCCATGCTTTTAGCTGTCTTGTTCTATATCATTTGGGATTGATGTTCAGTGGTGCACCTTCTCTGTTTTTGTGTTTCATAGTTTCAACGTGGGTGCTTATGACCTCAGGTGTTTTAAGTTTCCTAAAACAAAACAAAGCAATCATGTCTGTGGCATTCATTAGTAGGAATTGAATGTTCCACATGTGTTGATTGAAATATGTGTGGAAAAGTAATTCTTGCTTTCTGATTACAATCTACAAATTCCAGAAATCAGTCAAGTGTTTGACATTTATCACTCTCCTTATCACAGAAAAGGTAATTCAGGGTGAATATTGTTTTCCAGTGTGATTTGAATCAGGAATGGCAACAACAGTTATTGAGAAATATGTTTTATTTTCTCTCTGTTCCAATATGGCACCAGTGACATAACTAGAAATAAGTTCATTGTGAGCATCACATATCAGATAATGCACATGTAAACACTTTCCACGCACTTGTTGGTATCTGACCATGCTTATGTATTGGATTATAGTTTGTATCTTCAATTTTCTGAGCTGAACCTTTGCATGCCAAGCCTCTTCAACCAAGAAATAATATCGCATCAAGTAACATGAGAGCTCCAATGCAAGTTGGCTATTCTACAGATGAACAGAAAGCATTACCTCTCCATTACCAAGCACTCTTTCATGTCATTTCATACCTTCACTTTCATGATTCTTCCATGAAAAGTATTTACAAATGCAGGTATGCCATTTGATGTTTGCTCTTGAATGAAAAATATATTCTATGTACTTGTTTTTCATTGATTGAGGATGATTAGAATTTCAATACTGAATACCTTTGTACAGCCTATTAGAGTAGGAACTGAAATGAAATATTGGGGTGTGAATCTAGTTTATCACAAGCTGTAGCTGATAATTTCAGCACTACCCTATGAACTATTTGCTACTAATATATTCAGAGGCTCCCTTAAACCTTCTGTGAACCATTGGACTTAAGGGACCTGCCAGAATGTTTGTTTCACAGTCCCTACATCTGAAGGAATGTCGAATTTCTGTGTGGTATTGTGATGTGATGAGTTTTAATACTATTTGACCACAGAGGCTGACAGCTGGTGTTAGAAATGTATATATCTGCTGTATTTCTACAAAACCGAACACTATGTGTTTTGTGGAAGGAGCTTCTAATCTTTCCCTTCTTTGTGGGTGGCAAAGTCAGTGAAGGTATTATACTACAATATTTGCTACACTTCTAGTCCAGGATGTATATGTTCACTGATGACTCATTATGGAAGAGAACTTATGTCTGTGTCTTGTAAGTAGACTGTTCATATAAATTAACATTCTGTCCATTTCTTTACATCCAAAACTGTTTCTACATTTCTCATAGCTACCACAGCTAACCCTAAGTAACAAGTGCTGGACATGTCTGGCATTGCAGTAATAGGTTATAAAAACCAACTTTGCTAATTAACCCGTGTGTCTATTAATGAAAACCATGTGAAAATCCTGACTGTAGTTTTAGATAAGCCCTCAGAAATGTACAGATACTGTACTCCAATGTACTATTTTTCTTTCTTCTTATGAGATTGTGTAGTGGAGACAATTGTATTTTTCCATTATTTTGTCTTGGATGTCATGGTAGTTTCTTGGAATTGCATCAGTCTTGACAGTCCTTTATGGAGCAGTCTTTTGAATAATGGGTAGGGATTATGAAGAATCCAATCACAAGAAATAAGATATCTATGATCTACCTTATGATTCAACAGAGCTCATAACCTCTGAAATGAAGACGTTGGGAGTAAGTAGTATAGTAGTAACAACTGACGCACATAGGATAGAAGTGTTCACACATGAGAAGAGAGTGGCTGATAAGAAGTATCCAAAGATAATGTACATAAAGTAACACTTCTTGCCATCTTGATTTATCTTGGATGCCACTGGATTTGCTCATAAAATTTTTCCAATCATGCCTTTCATATACATCTACATTTACATTTATATTCCACAAGCCACCCAACGGTGTGTGGCAGAGGGCACTTTACATGCCACTGACATTACTTCCCTTTCCTCTTCCACTCAGGTATGTTTCGCGGGATGTATGACTGCCGGAAAACCTCCGTGCGCCCCCGAATCTCTCTAATTTTACATTCATGATCTCCTTGGGAGGTATAAGTAGGGGGAAGCAATATATTAGATACCTCATCCAGAAACACACCCTCTCGAAACATGGACAGCAAGCTACACCGTGATACAGAGCGCCTCAATTGAAGAGTCTGCCACTTGCATTTTCTAAACATCTCCGTAATGCAATCATGCTTACCAAATAACCCTGTGATGAAATGCACCACTCTTCTTTGATCTTCTCTATCTCCTCTGTCCACCCGACCTGATACGGATCCCACACTGATGAGCACTAATCAAGTATAGGCCAAACGAGTGTTTTGTAAGCCACCTCCTTTGTTGATGGACTACATTTTCTAAGGACCCTCCCAATGAATCCCAACCTGGCACCCACCTTACCAACAATTAATTTTATATGATCATTCTGCTTCAAATCATTCTGCACACATACTCAAAGATATTTTTACACTGTAATATAATCGTACAATAAAGGATCCTTCTTTCTATGCATTCACAATACATTACATTTGTCTATGTTAAGGGTCAGTTGCCACTCCCTGCACCAAGTGCCTATCCACTGCACAGCTTGATGTGTTGGCAGAAGAGCCAACACCATGTTGCTAGAGGAGGCCGAAATTCACGCGTTTAATTACACGCAGACTGGCGTGTGGTCCGGAACAGGTCAGAGAAATAAGACTAGCAAAACACGAGGTAACTGGAATAATACTTAACTTTAATCCAACTAGCAAAACATGAGGTAACTGAAATAATACTTAACTTTGATCCACAATTGGTGAACATCAGTCTGATGGTACAGGCATCACAAGTTAAATATCTATTGATAATGGCGCCTTGCTAGGTCGTAGCAAATGACGTAGCTGAAGGCTATTCTAACTATCGTCTCGGCAAATGAGAGCGTAATTTGTCAGTTAACCCTCACTAACAAAGTCGGCTGTACAACTGGGGCGAGTGCCAGGACGTCTCTCTAGACCTGCCGTGTGGTGGCGCTCGGTCTGCAGTCACTAACAGTGGCGACACGCGGGTCCGGCGTATACTAGCGGACCGCGGCCGATTTAAAGGCTACCACCTAGCAAGTGTGGTGTCTGGTGGTGACACCACATATCTTCCTGCATTTTCTGCAATATTCTAATATTGCAACTTCTCTGTATACTACAGCACCATCCGCGAAAAGCTGCATGGAGCTTCATACACTACCTAATAGGTCATATATATATATATATATGACGGATCCCACACTGATGAGCACTAATCAAGTATAAGCCAAACGAGTGTTTTGTAAGCCACCTCCTTTGTTGATGGACTACATTTTCTAATGACTCTACCAATGAATCCCAACCTGGCACCCACCTTACCAACAATTAATTTTATATGATCATTCTGCTTCAAATCATTCTGCACGCATACTCAAAGATATTTTTCCACTGTAATATAATCGTACAATAAAGGATCCTTCTTTCTATGCATTCACAATACACACACACACACACACACACACACACACACACACACACACACACACACATATATATATATATATATATATATATATATATATTTTGTGTGTATGTTTGTGTTTGTTTGTGTGTCTGTCGACCTGCCAGCACTTTCATTTGGTAAGTCACATCATCTTTGTTTTTAGATATATATTTCCTACGTGGAATGTTTCCCTCTATTTTATATATATATATATATATATATATATATATATATATATATATATATATATATATATATATATATATATATATATATATATATAAAAACAAAGATGAGGTGACTTACCGAACAAAAGCGCTGGCAGGTCGATAGACACACAAACATACACACAAAATTCAAGCTTTCGCAACAAACTGTTGCCTCATCAGGAAAGAGGGAAGGAGAGGGGAAGACGAAAGGAAGTGGGTTTTAAGGGAGGGGGTAAGGAGTCATTCCAATCCAATATTTAAATATGTCTGCTTGTGTCTGTATGTGTGGATGGATATGTGCGTGTGTGCGAGTGTATACCTGTCCTTTTTTCCTCCTAAGGTAAGTCTTTCTGCTCCCGGGATTGGAATGACTCCTTACCCTCTCCCTTAAAACCCACTTCCTTTCGTCTTCCCCTCTCCTTCCCTCTTTCCTGATGAGGCAACAGTTTGTTGTGAAAGCTTGAATTTTGTGTGGATGTTTGTGTTTGTTTGTGTGTCTATCGACCTGCCAGCGCTTTTGTTCGGTAAGTCACCTCATCTTTGTTTTTATATATAATTTTTCCCACGTGGAATGTTTCCTTCCATTATGTGGGTGTGTGTCTATATATATATATATATATATATATATATATATATATATATATATATATAGTGAAAAGAAATGGTCTCACAACACTCCCCTGTGGCACGCCAGAGGTTTCTTTAATGTCTGTAGACATCTCTCCATTGAGAACAACATGCTGTGTTCTGTTTGCTAAAAACTTTTCGATCCAGCCACCCAGCTGGTCTGAGATTCCATAGGCTCTTACTTTATCAGGCGACAGTGTGGAAGTGTATCGAACACCTTCCGGAAGTCAAGGAAAATGGCATCTACCTGGGAGCCTGTATCTAATATTTTCTGTGTCTTGTGAACAAATAAAGCGAGTTGGGTCTGACATGATCGCTGCTTCTGGAACCCATGTTGATTCCTACAGTGCAGTTTCTGGGTTTCCAGAAGTGACATGGTACATGAGCAAGAAACATGTTCTAAAATTCTTCAACAGATCGATGTCAGAGATATAGGTCTACAGTTTTGCACTTCTGCTCGACAACCCTTCTTGAAATCTGGGACTACCTGTGCTCTTTTCCAATCATTTGGAACCTTCCATTCCTCTAGAGACTTGCAGTACATGGATGTTAGAAGGTAGGCAGGTTCTTTCGCATACACTGTGCAGAATCGAATTGGTATTCCTTCATGTGCAGTGGACTTTCCTCTGTTTAGTGATTTCAGTTGCTTTTCTATTCCTTGGCCACTTATTTCGATGTCAGCCATATTTTCATACGTGGAAGAATTTAGAGAAGGAACTGCAGTGCAGTCTGCCTCTGTGAAACAGCTTTGTAAAAAGGTGTTTAATATTTCAGCTTTACATGTGTCATCATCTGTTTCAATGCCATCACCATCCCAGAGTGTCTGGATATGCTGTTTCAAGCCACTTACTGATTTAACATAAGGCCAAAACTTCCTAGGGTTTTCTGTTAAAGCTGGTACATAGAATTTTACTTTTGAATTCACAAAACGCTTCACGCATAACCCTCCTTATGCCAACTTTGACATCATTTAGCTTCTGTTTGTCTGAGAGCTTTTGGTTCGTTTAAACTTGCAGTGAAGCTCTTTGCTTTCGCCATAGTTTCCTAACTTTGTTGTTGAACCACAGTGGGTTTTTCCTGTCCCTCAGAGTTTTACTCTGCATTACCTGTCTGAAATGCATTCTATGATTGTATTGAACTTTTTCCATAAACACTCAATGTTGTCAGTGTCGTAACAGAGATTTTTGTTTTGATCTGTTAGGTAATCTGAAATCTGCCTTCTATTACTCTTGCTACACAAATAAACCTTCCTTCATTTTTTTTTTATTTTCCATATTCAGGGATGCTGCAATGGCCTTATGATCACTGATTCCCTGTTCTGCGCTTGCAGAGTCAAAAAGTTCAGGTCTGTTTGTTATCAGTGGGTCCAAACTGTTATCTCCATGAGTCGGTTCTCTGTTCAATTGCTCGAGGTAATTTTCGGATAGTGCACTCAGTATAATGTCACTCGATGCTCTGTCCCTACCAGCCGTTCTAAACATCTGAGTGTCCCAGTCTATATCTGGTAAATTGAAATCCCCACTTAAGACGATAACATGCTGAGGAAATTTATGTGAAATGTATTCCAGATTTTCTCTCAGTTGTTCTGCCACTAATGCTGCTGAGTCAGAGGTCGGTAAAAGGAGCCAATTATTAGCCTAGCTCGGTTGTTGAGTGTAACCTCCACCCATAATAATTCACCGGAACTTGTAACGTAGGCATGGGGCACACAGTACTCTTTAAAGCCTGTATTATGGTAAGTGAGCGGGGTTCACTTTATGAGAAAGAAATTTTGCATAGATATTGACCACGTGTACCTGAATGGTGGCAAATCAGACTTACACCCACTTTGTAATAACAATGATCTGTCAAGTGAGTTCGAAATGCAATTACACGTCAGGATGGACCAAAAGCAACCCAGAAGATGCTACCAATTAGATAATAATATGGTCAACAGCCTAATTAGGCAATAACTGAGTTTCTTCCCTGTACAAGTTGGTAAATATTCATGCAAAACAACAAGTAGTAACACTTGCATAGTATCATAGAATTTTAGAACCAGAAAATCTATTGAACTGATAGTTTCACATTCTGTACTGATATGGAAAAACCGTGAATACATAACACTACACTATAATGTATACTACAAAACTTTGTACTGTGTATTGATCTGATTAAAATTGGGCATAGGTTATCCTAGAATTGAGCTTTCATGCCACACACAAAATGTCAATTTTGATAAAGATAAAACACTGATAAATTTTGACTTTTATATTGACTTTAACTTTTGCTGGTCAAACCAATTTAGAACACTTCAGAATTCAAATGAATAAAAAAGGGGGGCGGGGACCCTGAAACTGTATTTAAAAAAATTGATTATTGAAAGTATTATGCGTTCAAGATTTCCAATATATGAGTTACTACTCTTTTTTTTTTCTTTTTTTTCTTTCTTTCTTATTTACTGTTTATCTAAATACCTTTATATCTGTCTCGAAATAATTAAACTTCATTACTATATCAATATTAAAGTTATCTTTCAATTTCCATAGACCTTCGTTATTCATTTACTGGTTCATTAACAAAACAGTTCTTTAAACACCATTCTAACATAGCTAAGTCTCAAACTAATTATTATTAACACAAAATTCAATTTTTCATTTCGGGACACTCGGATTGCACAACATTTGGAAAGGACCCTGTCTAGGTTAGTTGTGAGGATAATTAAATGATGGTAAAGTTCTGGTAAAATTTAGGTTAATATTGAACCGTTCACTCTCTGGTCCATACGAATACAGTACTAAAAGTTTCAACCTGCTTGTATTGATGCGGCAGTTGGCGGACAGCGAAATGGCAAGGCATGGAGCACGCATACAACCACAGCTATGGCTCTTGACATATCGGCACTTTAATTCTTTATAGCATCGCAATACTTTTCCATTTAGGACCTATGGAATTTGGCCATGCTGTGTGAGCATTGGAATGGCATACCCGAGGCTCAGAGATACTAGATCTTCCAGGAGAGCCTCCTCACTCCAGGAGGAGTTGCTCAAACCGGTGCTAAACTCCAACTAAGCCTGTTGTGCCGTGCAGTGCCCGCGTGCATTTACCCGCGCTCGCCTGCCATCCACCTTTTACCGCTCCCTTACAGAAAGGGTATTCACCCAAGGTTTTGCATTCTACATATCCTAACACATTGCCTACGTATGGATCAGATGCACAGTTACAATTTTAAACATCTTACAACAGTCTCAACATTTGTAACATTTCACTTCTATTACAATATTGTTTGACATTTGAAATAAACATTAATATTCACATTGAAACTTATTTACAGTTTTCTTAACACAATGACATGAAACAAAAAAAGAAATGAAATCAAACATCAATTACACAAGTTTGTCGAAAAATCAGAAGAAAAATAATTATTTATATGTACAATAGTACAGCGTCATTGTTGTGACAAACTATCGATTTCTACTTCACTACAGGATAAACTACTACTAACAGTGACAAACACACCACTATTGGTTGCATGCATTCTATCCTTCTAAACACCGTCTGTGCCTTTGTAAAAATTTTGGCAAAATCCATCTCTGGCTTCAGCTAGCTTTCCGTACCTATAACGATTTCAGCTTCGGTGCTTTCTATCAATGCTTGAAGTTCTGGTACTTCACCAATGCAACTTCAACAGTTTACAATTACATTACCGATTTCTGCTTGGTCCCCGCATGTCCTGACTTTGCCCCGCACCCTTTGAGGCTGTTGCCCTTTCTATACTTGCCCGAGGCCATGTAACCTAAAAAACTGCCCAATCCACACCAAACAACCCCTGCTAGCCATGTAGCCGCGTGCTGTGTGTAGTGGACTCCTGACCTATCCAGCAGAACCTGAAACCCCACCACCCTATGGGGCAAGTCGTGGAATCTGCAGCCCACACGGCGGTCGCAGAACTGTCTCGGCCTCTGATTCAGACCGTCCACTCGGCTCTGTACAAAAGGTACGCAGTCAGTCCTGTCGACGATGCTGCAGATGGTGAGCCATGCTTTCATCCTGCTAGCGAGACCGGCAGTCTTCACCAAATCAGATAGCCACCGGAAGTCAGAGAGGATTTCCTCCGATCCATAGCGACACACCATCATTGGTGCCGACATGAGCGACCACCTGAAGATGGGTGCACCCTGTACCCTTCAAGGCACCCAGAAGGACCCTTTCCACATCTGGAATGACTCCCCCCGGTATGCACATGGAGTGCACATTGGTCTTCTTCCCCTCTCTTGCTGCCATATCCCTAAGGGGCCCAATTATGCACCTGATGTTGGAGCACCCAACTACCAGTAAGCCCAACCTATGTGACCGCCCAGATCTTGCAGACTGAGGGGCAACCTCTGGAACAGGACAAGCAGCTATGTCCGGCTGAAGATCAGTATCAGCTGGAGACAGAGCCTGAAACCGGTTCGCCAGACAAACTGGAGAGGTCTTCCGTTCAGCCCTCCGGAATGTCTTTCACCCCCCTGCCACACCTCGAGACGACCTCCCACTCTACCATGGGTGAGGGATCAACCTCAATGTGGACAGTATCCCAGGCAGCTACAGCCATAGTCACTGGCCACGGTGGTCTCGCGGTTCTAGGTGCTCAGTCCGGAACCGCGCGACTACTACGGTCCTACGGTCGCAGGTTCGAATCCTGTCTTGGGCATGGATGTGTGTGATGTCCTTAGGTTAGTTAGGTTTAGGTAGTTCTAAGTTCTATGGGACTGATGACCACAGATGTTAAGTCCCATAGTGCTCAGAGCCATTTTGAGCTACAGCAATAGTCAAATTGGGGGATGCATGGGACGAGCTGGCCGTCCCAGACAAATCCCCATCAGGACCCCTACAGTGATGCCCATTGGCAACAGCTTCAAGCTGTGAGAACAAAGCCAACACTGCCTGAAGCTGGGAGCGAAGGGATGCCAAATAAGCCCGCATCCGAACACAGCAGTCACAGTCCCTATTCATGCTAAGAACATCTGAACTAATCTACAGAGAGCACAAACAATTCGACACAAAATTTAAACAGTTATCAAAATACAAGATTGCCTAGTGAATGCAGTAATGCTGCTACTTGCGCACTGGTGACACATTGCTTGGTGGCAGAAGGAGACTTCGCAATTTTACACTATTCAGGTACAAAAACGTGATGCTACAACTCTCTAATACTATAATACACCTGAAATTTATGAATTAAACAATGCAAGTACCCAAAAAACGCACAAAGAAATTAAGAACTGAACTATGTAACAAATTAGTGAGCTAAGAGTATAAGAGGTGCTGCTGGCAGCTGCTTATCCAATGGCAGCAGCCTTTCACTACAGTCTGTTACCAGACCAATGTATTTGTCATCCTGCCTCACCTTCCTATAGGGAGTAAACAGGGAACTTCCTTGCCCAACCTGTCACCTACACTCATGGCCCTATGTACCACCAATTGTGGATGATCCATGCACAAGAAGAGAAATGTGCTCAGGTATCCACGAACATCAGAACTTTATTGTAATATGGAAGGTAAATCAGTAAACACTTCCGGGCTAAGTTGCCATGGTCGATCTGTAGAACTTCTTCCCCCTGACATTTCGTTCTCAACTACAGAGAACATCTTCCGAGGTGAGTCGACTCACCTTGGACGATGTTCACCGTAGTTGAGAACGAAACATCAGGGAGAAGAAGTTCTACAGATCGACCACGGCAACTTAGCCTGGAAGTGTTTACTGATGAAGACGCCGGCCGTGAAAGCCTACAAGGAATGATGGAAGGTAAATGATAATACTCAGCAAGTGAAACAGCTTCCTAATGAAAGCAATATATGAATACTCCAGACAGGCTGTAAGGTTGTCACTAATGAGAATCATTCTTGAAGGTGCAAGTTGAGCACTGCAATGTGCACTGGTTGTGTCCTATATTCCAATGTTGTGTGCTGTACTCAGAGGAAAAGTTGTGACTATAACAGCAGCAAAAACTTTGAAAACTGTTATCCCCATGGAGGAGATGGCAGTGACATCAAGGAGGTACAGACCTGGAAGAAAAATACAGCAATCAGGCCAGGACATCTTGAAGGAGGGATTATGTGGTGGAATGACACTGGCAGAAAGATACCAGAATGAAGGGATGAAGTGGCACAAGACAGACACAAGATAAAACAGGTGAGAATGAGGCAAAGAATCACAGAACATGAGAGAACAAAAGTGTATAGTCATCTGCAACCCAAAGGAAACAGAAGCAATGTTATTTAAACATGGAGCAAAACCATGTAAACTTGGTGTGGAAGCACATGAACACAGATAAGTAGGTTACCTGATGGAATACAAGACACTGGTAATAAATTTTCAGAGATGGAAAAGTAAAGAAAAATGCACAAGGAAAGAGATGTTGCTGAGTAGCCAAGAAGAATAGAGCTTCATTGCAACACACATTGTACATGGTAAAGTGCAGCAAATGAAACAGCTTTCTAGTGAAGGCAAGGTAGACATTATCCTGATCCACTAAAAGATTGGCACTAATATGAGAACTATTGCTGAAGCTTACAGTCCCACACTCTGTCATCTAACAACTGACAATCACTGCTGTAGGCACCATCATTATAGGTTGGACTTGAAATACCAATATTGTGTTAAGCACTCCTAGGAATATAGTCGTGACACTCCAAAGTAGATAATTGGTGTAATGTCTGGAACTTGGATTGGGTGGTGCTCCAATCTGCAGTGACCTATAAAGACTGACCATTGGAGGAATGCTTGAAAGTTGTCCAGTGTCACATGGCTCATGGATGGGAACTATGCCGTGGCTGTCACAGGCAAGATGATATGCACTGAGTTTGGGTTTCAGGCTTCTTAACATGGCAGCAACAGACAGCCATCTGTTGTGTGGTGTAAGGATGGATTTTAAGGCAGCAGTCAGATGGTACATCACCCACTTGCACCTCAATCCTATTGTGTCTCCTATTCCATCATGTTGCCATAACCATCCGCTTTTCTTCCTGCCCCACATCTACAAACAATCCAGCTGAGATGTACCCCACCCATTTGCTACTCATTCTCCTGGCTGCATGTACTTATCTGTAAGTAAAGAAAGGAGAGTTACATTGTATGTGTTTGGTGTGGCAATTTTACTGCGTGAACAGCAAAAATGTTGTAAGCGATAAACATTTTTCCTATAACTTTGTGTCAGGTATTCCTGAGAAAAATTCGTGATAGTTTGAAACTATGGGTGAAGCCTTTTGGTACTTGCTATGTGCTCTCTTTGCAAGAGACTGGATTAATATAGTGAGGGTATATGCCCGCAGTGAGTGAGGCTGCATATACAGTCCTCCTCGCAGTTTGTAACTTTAGAACATGCCACAGTGAGTCAACACTGTAACATAAAGTTGTATGTTTTAATAGGCTGATGACTACAGGATTTAAAATTTTAAAATTTGTTCAGTAATGTTTTGAAATGTTGACGGTAAATGTTTGTTTGCCACTGAAGATCTTCAGATAGCCAGCCTCCAACTGGAGTAAAGTTCTGGCTTTCTGGAAGTTTGTTAGTAATGTTGATTCTTGTGCATAATTGAGTAATTATATGCTCATTATTCACTTATCAGTAGGAATTTGAAAATACTGAAATAATTTATTACATTCTCTTTCATTTCATGTTGAAACAATCTTATTTTATTTGGTTGTTTTACTTTTTCAGATAAAATGTTCGTTACATAACTCAAAATTTCTTTTTCTGTCAATCAGGACCTCTTCAAGAGGAGCTGGCCCCAATACTGGAGGAGAGGGAAAGTTCAAGCAGCACCCCTGAGCCTGGCAGAGCACATGTGAGTTTCACCAGGAGAAAGAAAGTTAGATTTTGTAGCACTTAATTCACCTCAATTCCTTCCTGGCCGCTTTCCAGGGTGCTCACAAATTTCGTCAGCCCAGGGGTTTCAGCCATTACAATACTTCCTCATTTTGTGTGCTGCCCTGCGCACTTCCAACTTACTTAATGAAGTAAACTCCTTCCTACACATCCTATTTACCACGGTGTTTTTATCATTATGTCCTGCACTCCAGTTGGTTTCCTGACCCCAAAACCTTTGCAACTTCTTCTGCACTGGTAACTGAAATGTTACCTAATGTCTTAATTCTCTATGAACAATCCAAAATGTTTCTCAAAGAATACCCACAAACTGACTCTTCATTTAGAAGATAGGCTTCCCTTAACACATTGGAGACTAATGTGTTGCAAGCCAATTGATACCCATATCGTGAGGAAATTTGCTATACTTTTTTTTTTTTTTTTTTTTCAAATTTACTAATCCATTTACCTCTTTAGGCAGTATATCAGCTTAACCTACCATCCTTCCTCTTTATGGATATGTATAGGCCTATGGTTAGCACAAATAAATGACACTGGGATTTGTAGATATTAGTCTAAAGATACCAAATTTCCAGTATTTTTATTTTTCTGAGAGGTGAACAAAATTTTCATAATTCATAGAAAATAGTAGGCTATTGATTTAAAATCATTTGTCAGCAGGAAATACTAAGTAATTCAGTTATATGTAAAGTGTTTTGTTGTGAAGTACTTCTCTCATTTTTATGAAGTAGAGAGAACTTCACTCAGATATAAAATCTTTCCACACACACTATAATACAAATGCCTCTTTTACATGGGCTATAGTAGTATCTGGTCTCTTTAGTCACTACCTTTCCTGCAGCTTTCCCTTGTTCCCAACAGACATTGCATCTTCTATCTGGGTTTGTTTTCTTTTCTGTTGGTGGCAGTATCTCATGAAAATGTCATGTTGTGAGCTTATTTGCCATTGCAACTCCAGATGCTGAATGTGTGTCTCTTAGTTTCCCCCCTCCTTATTGGACCAATTGCTTTGCTAATTTACAGACAAAATTTGAAAATTTTTGATGTTTTGATATTGTGAATAATGTTGGCATCCACTCCTGCCCTCTGTAAAATGGTGAAAAAAAATTTTCTTCCACATTTTCGTCTTTCACTCGAAGGGATAGTAACTCATCAGCTGGTCTTCTGTCAACATGTGTTTCAGACAATTTGTAGTCTAGTACAATGTCTGGCTTTAATACCGTAACATATCCTCTCTTGGACATTACACTGACATGCAAAGCAGTCATTTTATGCTGTGTTGGCAACATCTGTACATCACATCTTTCTTCCAGTTCAAGCATAAAAGGTGTCCTCTGCAACAAAATATCATTTCTCCTTTCTTTAGTTTTTGATTTATTTCATATCTAGGCAAGCCCATCCTGTTAATCACCACAGTTCCGTCTCCCAATGTATTTCTTTCCCATAGTTCAAGAACTGCTTGACTTTTATAAAATCTGTCCATGTATACCACATGTCCTTTTCCCAAGTAAGAGGAACATAGCCTCTGCAGCAGGGATTTGACAGAATCATCAACATTTCCTTTTCCTCCATTTAAACTTCAACATTGGACATGTAACCTGTTTGAGCATCACTTAAAAGATACAGATATATCCCCTATTTTTCTGGTTTGTCTTTCATATAAATATGGCACCCAATTCTTCCTCAAAAAGGACATACTGCTTCAGCCACAGTCAGATTTTGAGATGGTAAGAATTTTATGCATCTTTCTGTGAAAAAGTCCCAAACAGGTCTTATTTTATGCAGAGGGTCATCTCCTGGTACTTGTTGAGATATCCATAGTGCATTATTATACACATGCAGCTTCCTGAATGTGGCAAAAATTCTGTCTTGTGACATTGGCTGAGAAGCAAATGATGAAGCAGCACAGGTTTCTTAAAATGATTGCAAAAAATTGATGTACTTCATGTATCCTCTCTACTGTCCATTTCTTCCATAAAGATTTTAGTTTGATTCTGTTCTGACAGTGAAGTTCAGAAACAGTGTCAGTAGCATAAATATTTGTCTCTGACTTTACTTTTACAAACATTCTGTGATCAAATAATTGCAACAAACAGTCTAGTTCTCTTGATAACCTGAATCCGTCACTTCTTCAACTGGAGGTAATTCAGGGAGGGCATCAAAATCACACCATTTATTGTCAAGGGCAGGCGGTTGTACCAAATGACAAACATGATTAGTAGACACTTGTCCATTAGCTTCTTCATACTCACTACCATTGTTCCTATAAGCAGCACATGTTTCACTCTACAGCTCACGTCAATCATTGTCTGCTTCCGAAAAATTGCCTATGTATTGCCATTACACATCCAAGTACCATTCTAAAATGATAGAAGAGCCACTTCTGATGTTACAATTGTGCCAGATGAACTTCCTAATATCTTCTTAAAATACTTAACTGGTTTTTAAATTAATGTCACACACACTTCATAGACAGGTCTTATTGTCTCTGGGTATCAACAGTTTGACACAAATGTTGCTTAGTAATTCAATAAAACTGACTTCATGTTTTTAAGCTCATGTATCACAGCTTGTGCAGTGTAATGTAAAAGTAACTGTGTGGCTATGTAATATTCAGATAGGTCTCTGGTACATGAAACAGAATCAAATGATGATTCTTTTGACAATCCGCCAGTTCTTGTACTGACTTCTTTATGCTGACAGGTGTCCCTCCAGCAATGACTCTATGATCAACACAATTGCTGTCTGTCATACAAATTTCACTCTATAGTGTCCGCCACAAGGAGTGCAACTCTTAAGGTGAGGCTTCATTCCACATTAACTTCCATTGCCATAGTCATTGCAAAATATCTTGTATGTGGTCACAATGGGCCTAATTAATCCAAATGAATAAAAATTGGATGATGTGACAGACAATACAGTGCATTTTGTGAAGCTATAGACATAAGGGGCTGGTTTGACACTGTTCACAAGATGCTGGATACTAGAGAAGCCTAAAGTTTTAACATCCTCATTGTTATCAAGCAGTAGAGGTAATTGTGTTCCTTGCACCACTGAGGGGATATTTTCGAGTAGTCACATTGTTGCTGCGCCATTTCCATAGTGAGGATCCACCTTTGATTAATATCCTTGTGAGATCTTGCTGGAGGTTGATTGCTGCCCCTACTGTATCACAACGAAAGATTGTCCACAGAGAAACAATTAGTGATAATGTTTGCTGCTTCACTGGGGTCACTCTCTTTGTGAGCTGCTTGTAACAGACACCATTCTGCAGGAAATGCTGCACAAGCCATTTAATATGTGACTGTCTTCAATTGGTATTGCTGATGTGTTGCACATATCACTCTTCCACAATATTTGTTGGTAAGCATAATCTTCACCTGCTACCAGAACTTGTCAACATTTCTTCTCTATATCTGCTGTGAAGGCAATGCAGTGCATGCAGGAACACAATATTATGGATTACAATTCCTGTTGAATGGTTGGTCCTGTCATTAGCAAACTGTTTAGTTACTAATCCATGTTCAATATGGTAGAAAAATCAAACACTACTCTCAGTCAGTAGTCAATCTGCCTTCCTCAAAGACAGTACTATGCACCATGTAACACAAAATGGCATCTGTAATGACTACTGGTTGCTAAGTCTTTGTACTCCCTCATAAACTCGGCATTGCTTTCTTTAAACTTCGGTTGTCTCACAAGTTTCTATTCAGTCTGAGAGAAGCATTTTGCTGCAGTGTGAAAAGAATTGAGTACTGACTCATCTCTTCCCAAAACAGAAGACAAGCAATGAACCTGCCTGTGGAATCTATATTTGTGTGCTTTTGCATTGCTGCTCTTCTCATCATTACAACATGATTTAGTTCTTCTGTCTCCAAGAATCTGTTCAAGGAAGTTTGAGCATCAGTGTAAGTTTTTGCAAAGCATAACATGACTGAATACCCTGATGAAATGTGCTCTACCATTTGATACTGCCCTGACATATTCTGAAGCACAGGATGATCACTTCCTATGGAGACAATCCCTGCCTTCTAATAGCAACTTAAATTTGTCTCCAATGACCTAAGTGCTTGGCATTGGAGGGAGACTGCTGTTTGTTCCCAGGTGTGCTGTGCCATGGTGGTACTGTAGTCTTGTGATTTGCAATGATTCACATTTATTTTTGAGGAAAGCACTCTCTCTTCAGATGACAGGGAGCTATTGGGATCAAACTAGCTTCAGATTTTGTTCTTACAGACTGGTCAACTTTTTCTTTCAGGGGCTGTAACATAATCATGTCTTGCATGGATGCATCTAGTTGTTATGCCACCAGTGCATGCACAGTTGCCTTGTTAAGCAGTGCATGATGTTCACTTGCACATGCCCTTGTCATTGACGGGAGTGCTAAGTTTCCTCCCATGTGTTGATGCAAGAAATTGAGGCTTATTGTATCTGTTGCAACCCATATTAAAGGCCACATTAAAATAATTGCTAGTCACTAGAAGATGAACAGTTATGTTGTGAGCTGCACGTGATACTTATGTAAGCGAGTGATAATACTTAGCATTGTCCTGTAACTCCACATTATTTACCACAAGACACAAAAATGTTGTACAAATGGCTGAACTGCATTAAATCATCATAAAATTGTGGCAATTAAATGATGGGCAACTTGATGGTACTTCTGAAGTACTCCAGTCAGATCCACCATCGAATGAAACCTTGTCACATGCATTGGTATGATTGATCTTCATTGCTATGTTTTTCTCCAAAACATCAAAAATCACATTTTCAAAGACTTCACTGTTGTCAGGATATCAGCAATATATCCTGTGTTTGTGTTACCCCCAGATCCCAAAATTTTTCATCCACCTACCTCTTTGTTTGCTCCCAATCCAGCACTACACAACTTTCTATGCCACCAGTGCACCCACAGTTTTCTCCCCCCCCCCCCCTCCCCCCCCCACCCACCCACCAACTGCCCTACCCTGTCCCCAGCACATCTCTGTATGCTCTCACAACCAACACTTCAGTCACCCACCTCTACCCTGCTATCCCTCCCGCTCCCCAGCTCAGCCTTCTCTGTACCTTTACCACCGAGACTGCTTGCAGTATGATCTCGGGGCTGAGTAAAGTTGTAGGAAGTTCACATGTTTATCAGTCTGTGTGGTGCCTGTCTGTTTCATCTCCACTCTCTAGTGAGTAGCAATCTACTGTTTTCATAATATCATCATTATTCCATCATGGATTTTCCATTGCTCAAATATTTGCTTATGAATATACTGACATGTCTTGCTGATAACAAAAATTGTTGATCTATGTTGGTAGTGATACTGTAGTAGATAGAGATACTGTGAAATGTTGTTTGGTAGCATGTGCAATAAATAGTGTAATTTCATCATTCTCAAAATTTTCAGCCAGAGTCTGGTTTCATCAATTGAAATGAATTGCCTTCTGTTTCACTTCAATTCCTTTTCCCAAATTTTTATCCAGCTCTTGCTTTTGTTTGGTCTTTCCTTATTTTAGCCTTGTTTGTGGATTATGCATCTGATTTTTTTCAGTATCTTCAGTTGCAGTTTTTTGTGTAAAACATAAATCAGAGAAAAACTGTTGGCGTATTACTGAATGGTGTCTCCTCTTTTTTGGGACATAAAATGTGTATTTATAGTTGCTGGAAATCAATGTTTCACATAATTTGTGGCCCCCAGGGGCTCAGCATTCATCTGCTGAGTACGGGCTTGGCAACCCCGGGGTCCTGAGCTGGGGACTGTGGGGGACTGGTCAGCGCCGCCAGTCTCCTGTCACCATAACCCCCGGACATGCTTCAGCGACCACCATATGGTTCGGTGGTGGAATGTTGTGTGCTGCGGGGAATGGTAATCCTGGCTTGACCAACTGGATTGCGAGGAAGGCCAACCTCTATAAAAACCCCTCAATCTTATGGTGTGCTCGGCACCTATAAGATGCATGGCTGTTGGGCTGGAACAGTAGCAAGCGGGCAACGTCTGGGGCACCTGCTGCACCCCAGTTGTATAAGGCTTAGTCAGGCACGCGGGGCTCTGTCTGAGCGGACCTTTAGTTCCCTAGCTGCTCGTGGGACCGCAATGGACCCCCTCGACCTCTACATTTCCCCCTACCAGTGGATTGGGTGGGCCACTGGTAGGAAAACACATCCCATCAAAAAAGCGACTTCGTGCTACGAGTCCTCCAGTGCCTGGTGTTGCTAGAGATTCATCAGACTGTCGTAACAGAGCACATGCTGATAATCAGAATGTGTTTTTGATTATTAAACGGAAGGAGGGTAGCTTTGAGAGGGTTTCTCTTTTTTACATCCACAAGGGTCTTGAGGGAATTGCAGGAACACTGAAATCTGTGAAGCGACTGTGCAGTGGGACTCTGTTAGTTGAGACTTCTAGTTTCTGTCAAGTCATTTCTCTTCGGAAAGCAACCGGTCTCGGAGAGTATGCTATCGAGACCGAGCTCCACTCCACTTTGAATTATAGTAAGGGTGTTGTGACATGCAGGGACTTTGTGGATGTTCCCACAGACGAGTTAAAATCCGAGTGGGCTGACGACGGTATTGTTGACGTGCAGCATATTATGAAAAGAGTCGATGGGGACCTCGTCAAATCCGACTTGTTTATTCTCACGTTCAGTTGCCCGAGACTCACAGAGCATGTTAAAGTGGGGTTCTTACATTTGCCAGTACGACCATATTTCCCCAACCCAGTGCGCTGTTTTAAATGTCAGTGCTTTGGGCGTACTACGTTGGGGTGCAATGGGATAGCCACTTGTGGTAAATGTGGTCAGCCTGCCCATGAAGGAGCCGATTGTTCATCGCCTGTGAAGTGCATGAATTGCTCTGGGAGTCACCCTGTCTGGAGCTGGGTCTGCCCCATCTATCTTGAAGAACAGAAGATACAGGAGATTAAAACATCTAAGTGCATCCTCTATGGTGAGGCCAAGAAGCTCTTTAAGGCCATGCAACCTCCTGTGTTTACATCATCTTTCGCTTCCGCTCTGAAAAAACCGGTACGAATGGCCACTGTTGCTATGCAAACGGAGGTTGCTAGTGTTAGCACTAATATGTGCATTTGCCAGTGCACTTGTGCTGCTGTGGTTGTTTTGAAACCTGTGGCTCTCCCCGCAACGTCGGACAAGGCCGTGGTTGCTGACATTGGGGTACTTCCTGCCTCTCCCCATGTGGTGCCCTCTGCCCAGGCGAGTACAGCTCCAACTGTTGACAAGGCTCTGCATTCTAAGCCCCCAAGACAAAGATGCCGAAGGTGAAGGTTTTGTCACCTGAGGAGACTAGTCAGGGTAGGTCCGATGACGAGGCCA